>NC_064646.1:317039912-317344449 GCF_023864345.2 Schistocerca serialis cubense
TCACATATCCCGAAGAACGGAAATATGGTGTTACTGATAGCCGTAACGAAATGTGTTTATGCGATGTTTCTTATCTTTCCTTGTTTCGAGAAGGAGTCAGGGTCCTTGACTTCAGACGTTTCATTGGGTAACTGCAGCATGAATCACTACCTTCTGCAAAATCATCAGCTGCAACCCTGAAATTAGTCAGATCTACAACGTAGAGGTTTTGTACCAATATTAAAAAGAATTATGAGCATTGAATGAAAAGTAATGCCTCCACCTTCGTTAACTGGGTTTGGATGGCAATATTTTAATAAATCAAACGCAGAAATAATCTTTAGAATGTGATCTTTAACTACCAGTGTTCACTTTTCCACATAATCACCAGCCAATTGCATACATTTCTGCCAATGATGAACAAGTTTTCTGAAGCCGTCACGGAAGAAGTCGACACTCGGTTTTCGCTACCTCAGTCTCACAGTTCTCTCTCGTCTTCGTCAGAAGCACAATGATGTCCCCGTAGATTGTCTTTCATTATCGGGAACAGATGGAAGTCAGACGGTGCTAAATTTCAAGTCTGTGCGCTTTCATTTCAGGAGTCAGCATCCGCGGCACCCATCGTGCACACATCTTCCGATAGCCAAGCAAAGCTATAATGTGACCCACAAGTTCTTGTGAAATGCCGATTGTGCTTGCAATTTCTCTCTGAGTGATACGACGACCGTCCTGAAACAATCTGTCAACATTTTGCTTGAGGGACTCGGTGGTTGTTGCCACAAGTAGTCCACCTCTTTGTCACGCAGGTCAGATGTTCCCGCCTCAACATCTTTAAACTTACTCGCCCAACGACGTACAGCACTCACGTAAACACGATCACCATAAACTGCTTTCATTCTCTGATGAATCTCCTTTGGGGTGACAGCTTCTGCTGCCACGAATTACATGACTGCACATTGCTTAAATCGCATTGACCGACCGTCTGCGCAGGGTTCCATACTTTACACTGTAACAACACATCTGGTTAACGCTAAAGCTTCCCGCCTACTGGAGCTGTAGAGAAGAGGCTACGAAACAAGCCAGTACCTGCCACATATCAATACTGCCAACTGTTGCAGAGTTAAGAAGGTGGAGGCATTACTTTTCAGTCAACCCTCGTAACATTAAGGACAGCTTTGATGATGATGTTTAGGATCTTGAGATGAAACAGTGCGTCGTTCTTATTTCTCTTTTGGCGATACGTTTAGAATAAACCTCTGAAAAGCTAGACATCATTTTATGTTAAAAATTGAGGAGGGACAGTGCAAAAAGCTACCAGAAATAGCAATTACGTATATAACTCAGTTTGCTCATCTATACACACTGACAACTTTATCTTACTATTCTCTCGGATAAAATGTGGCTGTTCTTTCTAGGTGATCGGCATATATCACGTTACTTCAATAATTAATTCATCTAGCATCGAAATCTAGGGTGAAAATTTTTTCACTTATCCATTATTTTAGATATCTACTGCCGCGTAAAGACCTCCTTACTTGCTATACGTTCCACGCCAGGAGAGTAATGTTTGTTTATATACTTGTACATTCATTTGAGCTGACAAGGTTGACAGCTTCTGGTCTAATCTGATGATGGTACTAGCAACAATATTCGTAATATAAATGAAACGCTAAGGTTACAGCTTCTTAGTGAATCAAGTCCACTAGAATTTGGCACTGTTGTATTTGTACAGCGCCTTTCAAAAAGCACCCCAGTTTTCCGCACCTGGAGAAGCAGCGTACCTGATTGCGACGTGCAACCGTGGTGACGTCACGGTTTCAGGTGGGTCAATAGGTCATCCGGGAACGACACTTCGCCGCCCTTGGCGTCTCGGCTGCAACAGGTAGCAGAGAGGGCCCAGAAAAATTACGACAGGGCGCTCCATTATGTCTGACGTAAAGCAGAATACCACTATGTGGAGATACATTGGTCAGTAACCGTACAGATTTTTAAATTTACGTTAAGCATGCAAATAAAGTACATTGTTTTTCTTAGCTAGTGGAAGGATTACACTTTTAATATCAAATTTATTTAAAATTCTTACTATTTTTAAGATATGTTCCCCAGAAAAAGTAGGAATGCCACCGATTTGCTTGTATCTTCTCTTGGTTCCCATGAAGGTCAAATCTGTAGAGCAGGACGGATCTGATTGTCAGTATAATCATTCTGTTTGAACACAGCTTTTAGAAGATCAGTTCTTGTGTCAAACTATCTGCATCTGATGTGGCGTAAGCTCTTTTTACGAATTTACGTAGGACCCCGTTGCGCTCATGCGACGGATGACCGCTTGGTGCATGAAGATATCGGTCCGTATTCGTGAGATTACGATAAACAATATGTTCAATGATTTCTCCTTTAGATCAAGATATCTAAAAAGGTAAATTTTTAAAACTTTTCAACCTCCATGCTGAACGTAATATTGGAATGCAGACAGTTAAAATGATCTAGGAAACGATCCAGAGCATGCCTTCCGTGTGGCCATACCATTAACGTACCGTCGCGTACCTCCAGAAACAAGTTTGTTTTAAGAGCCTCGTCTTCAGTGCCATTTCCTCAGAATCTTCCATAAACAAACTGGCGACTATGGGTGATAGTGGGCTCCACACAGGCACTCCATCACTTTATTCAAAGTATTTGTCAATAAATAAAAAATACATCGACGTCAACACATGGCGACAAAGCTTAGTTGTTTCTTCGTCCAATTTATTACCAATTAACTATCAGGAATCTACAAGAGGAACTTTGGTAAACAGAGACACAACTTCAAAACTGACGAGATAATCCGTGGGACTGAGAAACAAAGACTTCAAACGCTGAATAAAAACCAGTTAGAAACACAGTGTTTGCTTTTTCCGACATGGGGACTGAAAATGGACGCTAAATACTTGG
This sequence comes from Schistocerca serialis cubense, assembly GCF_023864345.2. Classification (NCBI taxonomy): domain Eukaryota; kingdom Metazoa; phylum Arthropoda; class Insecta; order Orthoptera; family Acrididae; genus Schistocerca; species Schistocerca serialis. The sequence continues at coordinate 317,042,820 of NC_064646.1, forward strand.
CTAAGTTGTAAGTAGGAGCGGCCAAATTGCTAACAATAGGCCGAAGAGGAACTCCTTACTTGTGCACCTTAGGAGAACACATTAATCTCGGCAGGACTGCAGGTCGAAGTTTTTTAAGAACATCGTCAGATGATGAACTTGTTAAAGCGTCTTGGATTTTAGACGTCCAATTGGATCACTCTGCAATCTGCGGAATGTCGAGACTGCAAGCAAAAGATCCTTTTTACCCATATAATCGTCCCGCGAAAGAAGAACCGATGCGGAAAAATTACTAAATCCTGGTCTTGAAGTGACTGAGAAACAAAGACTTCAAACGCTGAATAAAAACCAGAGAGTTAGAAACACAGTGTTTGCTTTTTCCGACATGGGGACTGAAAATGGACGCTAAATACTTGGCTAAGTTGTAAGTAGGAGCGGCCAAATTGCTAACAATAGGCCGAAGAGGAACTCCTTACTTGTGCACCTTAGGAGAACACATTAATCTCGGCAGGACAGCAGGTCGAAGTTTTTTAAGAACATCGTCAGATGATGAACTTTTCTTCAAAAGTTAAAGCGTCTTGGATTGTAGACGTCCAATTGGATCACTCTGCAATCTGCGGAATGTCGAGACTGCAAGCAAAAGATCCTTTTTACCCATATAATCGTCCCGCGAAAGAAGAACCGATGCGGAAAAATTACTAAATCCTGGTCTTGAAGTGACACCCGACGCAACGTATGGGAGACCTCTTGCCTAACCTCATCAGCTAGATCGCCGGAGAACCTGGACACCACTTGTTCAACGGCGGAAATGAATTCCGTAATGGGAACATTCCTGGGTGTAGCGGAAAAATTCAATCCTTTTTCCAATGCTGCCAGAGTAACTTCGTCCAGTTGTTTGGTTGTGAAATTGATCACAACAGTCGACTGATGTTATCATCCGTTATTGTAGACTGAGAAGAAAGCCGTTGAAACTTCGAAGATTGCCTACTGAGGGCGTTTGCATGGATCCAGTCTGATATTATCCAAGGCGAACTGTCAACCAAATCCCAGGATGCAACAACTAGCAACGCCGAAACTTCCAGATGCAAATAAAATAAATCCTTGGATATTAAATCCAGTTATCTACGTATAAAACGAATGTGCTCCATTACTAAGGCAAAAGGAACCTGCTTCTTAAAAGATGAAGGCCATTCTTGTCCCAATGAAATGAACAATTCTGTCAAATTTAGTTATAATATCTTAATTCTGGCATCTCAGCAGAAAAGCGAGGACGCTCAGCAACTTCCCCTTCTTCCTTTCAAGTTCAAACATCTCCTTCCCTTAGAGACTTTTGATGCGGCCAACGCAGTGGAGTCCTACGTAAAATTGTAAAAAGAGCTTACGCCATCTCATATGAAGACTGTTTGACACAAGAACTGGATCATCTAAAAGCTGTGTTCAAGCAGAATGGTTAAACTGACAGTCAGATCCGTCCTGCTCTACGGATTTGACCTCCGCGGGTACCAAAAGAAGATAGAACCAAATCGTTGGTATTCCTACCTTTTGGGGTAGCATATTTTAAACAAATTTGATATTAAAAGTGTATTCCGTCCACCAGCTAAGACCAGAGCTCTGCTGGGCACAGTGAGGTATGTCTTAGGTTTGGTAAAGCCCGGGGTCTACAAGATCCCCCGCCATTGCAGGAAAGCCATATTGGACAAAAGATTCGTACGGTCCAGGATCGTTGCGTAGAGCATCATCGCCACACGCGTTTATTTCAGCCAGAAAAATCTGCGGTGGCGGAACATTGTCTTACTGAAGCACATAAAATATTGTACGATGAAACACAAGCAATTGCCCGTGGTTCGCTGTATTGGGACTGTGTAGCAAAAGAAGTCATTGCAATCCGGTTAACTGACGATATAATAAACATAGATAGGGGTATCCTTTACGTGAGACTTGAAACTCGGTTCTGTTTGACGTTAAGAAACAACAGTCCTTGTTTCGGTCATTAAAAACTGTCAATAGTGTTTGATATCGATTTATCATGCCGCGATCTTTCACCACCTGTGCGCTGTTGTGCCTGTCGCTAGAGCACAGTTAAGTCCGCGCGCCACGGTGAACCCACTATCGGTGTATAAAGGAGCCGCCGTGGCGTCTTTGTTTCAGTTCCGCAGAAATATTGTGTCCAGATGACGATATGTTTGGCTGGAGACCCTTCATGAATACGGGAAAATTTACGGAGCTACAGGCTGCTACTGTGACTGTTTGTCCCTTAGTATCATTATCTGTTAGTCCCATACCGCAGCAGTCGAAACAATAATGAGCCTCACCTTGCTCAATGAAGTTTACATCTTAGACTTTTTCCGTGGCGGAGAATCTCCGTGCTTCCACTGCTTGTTTTGCTGCCTCGCCTGTGGGTCACAGTGATAATCCAGTACTCGCGCAGAGTGATTAAAGAAGTCATTTGGATTAATCTCACGTGGCTGAAACCTTTGCGCTGCTTTTCCTATGGATTATTAATAGTTTTCTCTTAAGGGCAACCGCAGCTGAAGTAATCCATGTTTCTGAAATAAACGGATTTCAGTTGCGTATGAAGTTTTACGGCAACACGAGCGGTTTCGTGAATTCAGATCACATCTTCAGGTGTATACCTACACGATAGGAAACGTACAATCGTCGTTGTAGTAAAAAAGTGATACCTATCCTAAAAATTTATGCTAATGACAACCAATATGAAATCTCTCACGTCAGTAGAAGTTTTAAGCCCTGAAACTGCAAGGAGGGGGGGACAGTTTTCTCAAAGCATAATATCGTTACCCGCAATGAGCAGAGCATCATTGTTGAGATTGATTAGTTGAGAAACTGATGCGTTAAAAACGCGTTTTCCTACAGTTAATGAATAAAATAAGAAAACAAGAAAAAGTAAAATCCGCAGCTGGCATCACTGAAATCCCCAGGTTAAACAAAACTCGCTTAACATCAGCCTCACCGTGCATGGCCAAATTGATACTTAATGAGCCGGCTAGTGTGGCCACGCGGTTAAAGGCGCTTCAGTCTGGAACCGCGCGACCGCTACGGTCGCAGGTTCGAATCCTGCCTCGGGCATGGTGTGTGTGATGTCCTTAGGTTAGTTATGTTTAAGTAGTTCTAAGTTCTAGGGACTCATGACCTCAGATGTTAAGTCCCATAGTCCTGAGAGCCATTTGATTTTTTGTGCTCATGTGTACCACGGAAGGCAGTAGAGGCACCATGCACATAGCGGGGAAAGTTACAAACATTTCCCAGCGTATGGAAATGTCTTCGAATGATTGGGCTTTTATTTCAGAAGCATGCTTTTCCTATAGCTGTTAGCAGTTACGGAACCTCCTGCGCTGTGACTTTGGCCATGTTCAATATGGCATGCAGACTGTTGACAGCTGATCGTGTTCGATAATGTTCCTTGGTGTATAACAGGGTCCCGCCTCTCGCCATACGAGAGTACGTCTACCATGGTCGAACATGGTAGCTTTGCTGGGCTAGGTATTATGCTGCAAGGAGGCGTAATATTGCAGTGGAATATTGTCCTCCTAATCTTTAAACACGGTCTTACCACAGTTCAAAGTTAATGTGGCACTGTGCTTCTTCACCATGCGCGCCGGCCGGGGTGGCCGAGCCGTTCTAGGCGTTTCAGTCTGGAACCGCGCGACCGCTACGGTCACAGGTTCGAATCCTGCCTCTGGCATGGATGTGTGTGATATCCTTGGGTTAGTTATGTTTAAGTAGTTCTAAGTTCTAGGGACTCATGACCTCAGAAGTTAGGTCCCATAGTGACCAGAGGCCTTTGAACCATTCACCATGCGCCTCTTCTCAGAGTTACGCGCTGCTATGCCTTAAATTTTATAGTGCCTGAGTCCAACAGCACTAGTGGAGGAGCGCTTGGAACGAGAGATATTCAGCGAATGAACTGGCTACCAGTTCTCAGGCCTTAAATCCGATCTACTACGTGTAGGATGTGGTGAGGAGTTGTAAATAAGTGAGCCCACATGCACCAAGGACCATCCAGCAGTAGTCAACCGCGCTTATGGAGGAATGGAATGCCCTACCACTATAACTTCTTCCATCCTCCGTGGACAGCACGGTTGCATGTTGCAGAGCAAGCTTTGCCGTCAGTCGTGATCACACACCCTACTAAGAACTTTACCCCGCCGTTTATAATATCCGTGGGACCAACATAAATCGCGGTGACTTCAGTGTAATTACAGTCCTTGAATAAAAGTGTCAGTTCTCATCGTCTCGTTGCGTATTTCTAGCAGTTATCTTCTATACTATACTGTAGCAGTTCTCTCTATGTATGAGCCAAGTTTGATTGAGTTACGTTGCTTGCCAGTCACACATTATGCGAATGTTGCTTTCGTGTGCTTGACCGCATTGGAAGTGCCTTTGGCTGCTGACCACTGTGTCATGCTATGGTGCACTGTTGCCGTACACTTCCATCACTTACACCAACGCAGCAAGAGTTGTTGCATTCTTGCTTCCCTTGAAATACGGAAAACGAAATACCTCTTCACTCTACACTCTACCAATTCGCTGTGCACTGCTCTGGTTACTCTAGCTCCGTGCTATAGTCGAGGTCATAACTAAAACGTCGTGACTACCACATAGACAATGTACCACGCTGCTGAAGAGAGGGATTTTGGTCGTATGTAAAATCAGCAAATGGGTCAAAATCATCTATTCATTCTCTCAGCGACCATAGCGGTAAGATAACAGAGAGAAGGCCGAAATACGGAATTTGGTCTTCCGAAGCTGTTTCACCGCGGAAGATCGTAACACTGTCCCTCCGTTCAATCGTCTTGCGAACGTCAAAATGGTAGATATTGAGATAACCGATTGCGGAACTGAAAAGTAGCTACAGTCGCTTAGTAGTAGAAAGGCTTCAGGATCAGATGAGATACCTGTAAGATTCTATAAAGGTTATGCGAGAGAACTTGCTCCCCTTCTAGCAGTAATTTATCGTAGATCGCTTGAGCAACGAAAGCTACTGGAAAAAAGCGCAGGTCATTCCCCTTTTTAAGAAAGGCCGTAAGACAGATCCACACAATTATAGACCTATATCGGTGACGTCAATCTGTTGTAGAATTATGGAACATGTTTTATTCTCAAGAATTGTGACGTTTTTGAAAAATGAACATCTCCTCTATAAAAATCAACATGGATTCCACAAACAGAGATCCTGCGAAATTCAACTCGCTCTGTTCCTCCATGAGATCCTGAGTGCAGTGGACAACGGCGTTCAGGCTGATGTCGTGTTCTTTATTTTCACTAAGGCATTGCCCGCGGCTCGTGGTCTTACGGTAGCGTTCTCGCTTCCCGTGCACGGGGTCCCGGGTTAGATTCCCGGTGGGGTCAGCGATTTTCTCTGCGTCGAGATGACTGGGTGTTGTATGTCTTTCATTATCATTTCATCCTCATTTACTCGCAAGCCGCCGTAGGGGCGTTAAAGAACTTGTGGAGTGGCGGCCGAACCGCCCCCCGAGGGGTCTCCCGGCCACCAATGTCATACGCTTATTATTACTAAGGCAGACACCGTCCCGCATTGCCGTTTAATGTAAAAAGTACTAGCTTACGAGTACCGGAGCAGACCTGCGATTGGATTCGAGACTTTCTTGCAGATAGAACTCAACATGTCCATCTTAACGGAACTAAATCGACAGATGTAAAGTTAATATCCTATATATATATATATATAGTATATTAACTTTAGGATATTAACGAAGATGTAAAGTTAACATCCTATATATATATATATATATATATATATAGGATATTAACTTTACATCTGTCGATTTAGTTCCGTTAAGTTCCGTCGACAGATGTAAAGTTAATATCATATATACATATACATATATATATAGAGGATATTAAATTTACATCTGTCGATTTAGCTCCGTTAAGATGGAGATGTTGAGTTCTATCTGCAAGAAAGTCTTGAATCCAATCGCAGGTCTGCTCCGATACTCCTAAGCTAGTACGTTTTTCATTAAACGGCAATGCGGGACGGTGTCAAATGCCTTAGTAATAATAAGCGTATGGCATATATATAATCTAGTAGAAAGCGTCGGATGCTCTTTAAGACTATTCGCAGATGATGCGGTTGTTTATAGCAAAGTAGCAACGCTAGAAAATAGTAAGAATTTACAGAATGACCTGCACAGAATTGATGAATGGTGCAAACCCTTTTTCAGTTGACCCGGAACGTAAATAAATGTAACATATTGCGCATACGTAGGAAAAGAAATCCACCACTGTACAGCTACACTATTGATCACAAACAGCTGCACGCAGTGTCTGTCATAAAATATCTAGGCATAACAACCGAGAGCGACGTTAAGAGGAATGACCGTATAACACATATAGTGGGAAAAATAGACACTAGACTCATATTCATCGGAAGAAGCAGGAAATGCAACTCATCCACGAAAGAAGTGGCTTATAAGGCGCTTGTACGCCCGATTCTTGAGTATTGTTCATGTATCTGGGATTCCTATCAGATAAGACTGATAGAGGAAGTAGAGAAGATCCAACGAAGAGCGGCGCGTTTCGTCATGGGATCGTTTAGCTGGCGAGATAGCGTTACGGGGATGCTAAACCAACTCCACTAACAGACGTTACAAGGAAGGCACTTACGACCGGATGGTACTGTTGTTGATAATTCTTCCGGGTTGTATGGCCGTGGTCCATGGAATTTTTCTATTCCTAACGTTCGTCCAATACTACGTTGGACATCTTCAGAGGTACGGCTGGTACTGTTGAGTCCTGAGTCCTGAGTCGGCAGGACTCAGCAGAACCAGCCGTACCTCTGAAGATGTCCAACGTAGTATTGGACGAAACGTTAGGAATAGAAAAATTCCATTGACCACGGCCATACAACCCGGAAGAATTATCAACAACAGACGTTACAAGAGCGGCGCTGTGCATCTCGGAGAGATTTACTATTGAAATTTCGGGACAGCACTTTTCAGGAGGAGACGGGAAACACATATTATCTCCCACCACACGCGTCTCGCGTATTGACCACGAGGAGAAAATTCGAGAAATTAGAGCCAACACAGAGGCTTACTGACAATCAATCTTCCCACGGACTATTCGCGAGTGGAACAGGGTTGTAGTGATCAGATAGTGGTACCGAAAGTACCCTCCGCCACATATTATTAGGTGGCTTATAGAGTATGATGTAGATGTGGATGTAGATTGCTGGTGATCCTGCATTGTTCCCATCGTCTCGTCAGACTCTACAACACGAAACGTGAGTCTCAATTGCACTGTTTCTAAATCGACACCATGAGATCCATCCACCCCACAGCAAGATTTTGGTAAACGAAGAGAAATTGCAGCAAACGATCCCTGTAAGGACAAGAAATAAAAATCTCATGTTATTATAGCCGGAAATGCGTTCAAATGTCTTCCTCTTAACGCAAAACACATCGTGCTTGCACAGGGCCGTCTAACGATTCAGGTGGCCATATTATGGCGAAGTAGCTCCGTCACATCAGCTAAGTCACGAAATTCCACTGATGTCAAAACGAAAGAACAGCTTATCAACCAAAATAACATTATCTCTGCTTTTATTTCTCATTGCGTACATGTAAACTACATCTTTCATCCTCAAAGTTATTACACAGTGTTTTAGACAGGGTTTAATTCCCTGTCACCTATTCTTCCCTATCACTATTCCTCTTTCATGATTAAGTTTTCCTCGTCGTTTTAACGTTAGCTTTATAGTTTCTCTCAGGCCTTCAACCATCAGGTTGGTTGGCTGAGGTTCTCCATGTTTTTTCTCTCTTCGATGCTCCTTTGGAGAAAAGACGGTGCAGCTGGTATCCGCCAACATCTGCTTGATGTATTCACGTCTCGCTCTTCATGCTCTGTTCTTGCACTACACTGAGCCGCAAATGATGTGTCATGTCTCAGCAGATGGGCGGCCCATCTGTCCCTTGTGTGGGACATAAGGTTCCAAAGACACGGCCTCTCTATCTGGTCTCGCGAAGCTTCTCTACATACCCTGTCTTTCCAGGAAATATTTTCCATTCTGAGAAAGCACGGTATATCAAAAGCAATTATTATTTTGGTGTTTTCTTCTTCTCCGAGAGTTCATCATTCACTTTCGTACAATATCAGACAGCAAAAAAATTTTCATGAGGTCTGTCCTGAGATGTTTGTCTAAGTGGATGTGAAAAGGTTCCTTCTCTTGTTAAAATCAGCATTTACCTGGTAGATTTAGCTTGCAATATTACGGATCCTCGCCTTCCTAGTGAGTAAAATTGCACGAGACTGTAGCTCAGACAAGGATATTGCTCTTCTAACTAGCTGACAAACCCAGCATGACCCGAATTTTCATTTTGAAAATCTTCTGTCAAAAATGGAAACAAAAATCGAAATTTGATTTCGATGTATTCGTGAAAACATCTTCGAAATTATGAATCAATCGTACAAAGAAATAATCATAATCTACAAATGCATACGCAGAGCTGCTTCACTGGTCTCCAACGTGATTTTGTAAACGTCTCTATGGCAACGCCTTCTCATTTTCATATAGACGAATAGTGTTTTTCCGGGTAGCCGTCTGCGTTTCGCAGGTCAAAGCTGCCAAAAGCGCTACCAAGTGTCAGGAATTTCCTTCAGTTGATTGAACAGTAGAAGTGTCTTAGTAGAGAAGAATGAATGTATTAAAACTTCATGCGCGATGCGGCATCTTTTCACGCACATCTGTGTTTATGTGTTGTACAATGACGAAATTGTGTAGGTACATTTAGCGACATATGTTATTACTGTCAGAAAAATATGCTGCGAGTGCTGTTGGTAATAAATTTAAACGTCATGAAAGATGCGGCAGTTTTTCACCCATGTCAGCGTTTATGACTTCATATCTCTTGAACAATGTCTGAGACGATGGTATAATTGTCAAGGTGATTTAGCGGAATACGTGGATACTATGTGCGAAATTTATTGCAAACAGTGGTACTAGCACAGAAATAATAAATTTAAACGTCATTCATTATGCGGCAGTTTTTCATGCATCTCATTTTTTGTGAAATAATATCCCATGAACTATGATGGTTCATGGTTCTTTCCTCGACAGTGAATGTTGGCCCACAGTAGGGGATATGTGTACTTAGTATTATTGGAATCGGTCCAGTAATATAAAATGAGCTGCGGAACGTACACGCAAAATCAAATGGTTCAAATGGCTCTGAGCACTATGGGACTTAACATATACGGTCATCAGTCCCCTAGAACTTAGAACTACTTAAACCTAACTAACCTAAGGACATCACGTACACGCAAGCACATACATACATACATACATACATTCATTTTTATAATATGTGTGGGTAACAGACTGTATACTCTCGTGCCTTTCTCTGTATTTGCTAGACAAATTGGTATGTCAAGACTGCAATATGTGTGGTGTAAACGATGACCTGAATACACTACTCCGCTGAGAAGTAAATAAACAAATAAATTTGATCGACATAGGAAAGTAATTTTTTATCGTTGCCATTATCGAATGAATCGATTGATTGTAAGGTCCAGTTATATACGGTCTTTATTCCCTTCCAAATTATTAAAGTAAAATGTAAAAAAGAAGATACTCTATCTCAAATGGTTGCTGAGTGGTTGGGAGAAGGGAGGCAAGTGGGAAATTTAATTAATACTTTTCTAAGAAATCTGTTGCGTGTATATTGCAAGGAATGCCGAAGCCGCTAGTTACAAAGGAAACTCCCCATCAGACAACCAGCAGATTTGCTGGTAAGGCTACCCAGTAGGCAACTTCGAGAAACTGAACACAGATCAAGCGTCAAACCAGAAGAAAGTGTACTAAACTGTGAATGAAAGAAAATTAGAAACAGTAAACGGTTCAGGCTAGGAAGACAATATCGAACGGTAAGGAACAGCTGCAGCGTCATATTTAATGGTCCCGGTCATGAAATGTCAAGCAGATGAGGCGTGTCCAGAACCCTCTTGTATCACTTATCTTATTTCCTTTTCTCACAACGCCATGAACTGTCCGTCCTGTCATTGTAGCCTTGGCAGTTGTCATACTACGCATTATTTACAGAATACGAGTCACGTGGTAAGAATACATTACCGTCGCCAGTAAACGAGATGAAAAGTGAGAGCAGGCGAGATACCACATAAAAGTCTCACAGAGATGCAAACAACAAATACATAGGTGTGAACACTGTTACAACAAAGGAATGCAAGAGCCAAAATTTCCTAATCGGAACGCAACTTAAAAAACGTTAACAACGTATGTTTTTACAGAGCACAGAGACTGAAACTGCTGCGTTCATTTTGTACAGCCTATGTGACAAACGATTATGTTTCCACAATTTCCTTGGGCGTGAACACATTCACATTGATTCGGACACCTAAATCGGGCAAGGAGGCGTATCTCACTGATCAGCCATACAAACTAGGTAAGTCGGTAAGAGATTCCTATCATATGGCACTCGTAATGTCACCAATGTCGTGTGTGACACACCAGACATGTTTTCAGATGGAGGAATCCGTTGACTTGCCCTGTCATCAAACGTTTACGGTTCCCATTCGAAAGCCAATTGCTTTCGCCTACTAATAGAGTAGTTGTGCAGAATCAACTGTCATTATACATCACTTCCTTACACCCCGCTGTTGCAAAGAGAAGTTACATTACGACAAAGACACAAATCTGAATACAGCGAACAGCGAAAAAAAAATTGTCAAAAGTGAGGTATGAACACGACTCACCCGCATGGCAGTAAAACAATGCGACCACCTAACCGCGACGCCGCTGCTGTATGTAGCTGCCCTATATTGCACTTCATCTCCTTGGACCGTTGACTTTCTATTTTTGCTTCTATTTCATAGTTCAGTACACCTCCTTCCCGTTTTCATGTTTGATCTGTGTCCAATTTTTGACGGGCTGTCCACTGGCCCTCTGACCACTGAATCTGAGGGTGTGGGGTGGGGAGTTTCCACTGTTAGTACCGCGTTCCTTGGAATGGAGGCCTTTGGGAAGTAGTGTTGAAGCGGTGGAGGTGTGGAGCAAAGGCCACGGAACAAGAGGCACAGCGTAACTCACAAGCCGGTGCATTTTTAATTGATAATAAATATGTACCTGTATGATAGTCAGTCGTACTGCAAACATTCTGGACTGCCTTTTTCGTAATTGTGCCAGGCTAGCTCTATTACTGTTTAATTCAGTAAAAGTTTTTAAAGACGATTAGAAAGTTACATACTATGAGGTACAGTACTTGTAGCTTTATTGAGAAAATATATTACGTTTTGAAATGAATGATCGTAAGCTGATTTAAGACAGATAATTAATATGAACTAAAATGTGCCCATTTATTTTCAGTAACTCTGGGTATTCAGCATTTCTTAAATAGTTGCGTGAAGCGAAGTCGAACATTTATTCTCAGGAAATGGTGTTTTTAGTTCACTTGTTTTACAGCGTAGAGGTTATTATTCATGTGTTTATTTTCCACTCTGCTGGTCGCAGACCGAAGAGATCACGGCAAGTGCCATAGTATAATAGTAAATGGGTATGACAACAAGTGTTAAACATTTATCATATGTAATATTTCTATGTCTGTCATTTTCAGAGTTTAGTGTCTTTTAATTCTCGTATTGTTGTACTTCATTGCTGTATCAATTCTTAATTCATTGTTTTATTCTCATGTTCATTCTTCAGGAAGATTTGATACATTCCCTTGGATGATAATGATGAATTTCACCGAAAACTATTTAAATTTTTTTACCTTTATTCATTGATCATTGCTACAATTAGTAGACGGATAAAGATTACCTTATTTCACAGTAGATTGTCTTCGGCAGACATGGATAGATGAAAGGAAAACAAAACTAAAAGTAATAATCGAGTTTCGCACACAGGACGCACAAGCACAACGCCACAATGCTAGCCACTACGGCACCACTTCGGTTGGGCTTCTAAAGGCACATAAATTGTCTTGAAAACTTTGACCGTCGTTTTCTTTGAAACTGTAGAGTATTTATGAATAAGCCGAGACACGTTTTCGCTTATTTTGATCCCTCCTCCTGTCAGTAGAGTTTCTGGGAAATCGCATTACGGCACTTGTGGTGTTCTCCACGTGAGAGCAGTGGACGGTTGACGGGCAAATGTGATCGCTCTATCGTCACTTTGATGTGCGCCAACGTCCTTTTAGGGGCTAGTTTTGGGCCTCAGGGCTCTTACAGCGGGTAGACATTTTCTGTCTGCCGGGCAATGACTTTATGATCGCTTCAGCAATTTTCATTTTACAGACCCAGTCTCGTTCCTTTATAATGCACATTTTATTTTTAAATAAATTTGATCTTCATTGTAAAGAAGGAAAGCCGTTACAATATTACACACAGTAAGGACTGAAGTAGCAAAAATCGACTGCCTCTGAGGCCCATGACAAGCAGGACGCAAATATTTGAATGATCTTAACTGCAGTCAATCACAAATTGGCAGATAGCAGAAAATGAAAACATGTACCGAAGTCCCGTTTGTCAAGTAAAGCCTCAGTCACCTCCTTGCATCGCAGCAGTTCCTCTTGAAGCGCCTTTAGCGATTCAGCCGCTTAGGCGCGTCAGCCCAAGTTGTAATTGAATTTCGTGCAGAGACACGGGGCAGCCCTTGGGGCGTAGCAATGTGGAATTCACCCGGCCGATCTGCGTGTGCCCAGCTCGCCGACTCTGACAAAGCAGGGTTGGCGTGCCGGCTGCCAAATGGCCCAGCTGCGGTAGTCGTTATTGTACTCTGAATGGAATTCAATTATGCGAGTGGCCCCGAAGCATTGGCCACACTGCCTGCTTCAGGTGTTGAGCTTGCAACTACTGCTTCCTAACCCCAAAACACTGAAGAATTCTCGGACGTAACAATGGTGAGAAAAATTACATCAAACTAAAATTTTACGCAGAGGTATTTTCTGTTTACTTCCGTCCACAGTCGTGCAATTTTATGTAAATGATAGCTTTTACGCCTGGACAGCTGTTAAATGTATTTGTGCATAGTCACTATTTCAGCTTATTGTGTAATTCTCTAATGATAGTTCACTATGATTGGCGACAGTATATAAATGTTCCACTTAAGAGGAATGAAGTTCACCTGCTGCATATACATTGAAACGCAAAAAAAACTGGTATAGGCACACGTATTCAAATACATAATACATAAAACAAGCAGGATACGGCGCTGCGGCCGGCAAAGCCTATATAAGACAACAAGTGTCAGGTGCAGTTGTTAGATCGCTTACTGCTCTTACCAGGGCCGGCGCAAGCCCAAGTGCCGCCCCGTGCGAGCTGTTAAATTGCCGCCCCTCCCCCGTTTTTTTTCCAGATCGTTTGTGCAATTTCATTTAAACAAATCTGTAGGAAATGTCAACAATCAATCGCAATTTTTGTTTTTTAATTTTCAGATCTACGTAGGTTTCGACCATTGAGTGGCCAGTCTTAATGCTTTGAGTTATGTTTACATCTAAACCGTCATGTTGACAGTTACATTCAGCATGACGGTATAGATGTAAACATAACTCAACGCATTGAGAATAGCCACACTGTGCCCGAAATGTATGTAGATTGAAAGGTGGCTACACTGAGCCACAGCGCCAGAGATTGCGCCAAAGAGTATTATTCCGCCGCCTCCACTGGCAGTGCTTGTCGAGAACTCGTAGGGAGTGATTGCTGAGATGTCGTAGTGAAAAGTTCTTGTCGAGAAGTCGTATTGGAGAGTGCTTGTTCCATGTTTTATGCAGTTGTTTGATGGGCTAGACAGCAGATGTTGTTCGAATGGAGATATTGTAATGGTCAGAGTGCTTTTCGTCAATATACATGAAGGTAAAATATTCCCTGTTTTTTCATTATTTCAGTGTCTTAAATAATGCGTCATTACAGGTTCAGTCAACAAAGCATCTGGCGTGTGTTCTTGTATTAGAGTGTAATTCTGGTTTTCTTGCGCAATTATAGTATTTCTATTTTTTTTAATTACTTCAGTACAAATGATATTTAAAATTTCTTGTCTTATTGAAGAAGAACCGTGCCAGATGTGTACGTTGAATCATACTCCCACACACAGAACAGTTACACTTGTGTTTTGTTGTTGCGTTGGTTTTATAGCTGCTGGGGACTTAATTAATTAATTGTGTTAACGGAAAATTTCATTCCATTCTTTGTTGTTATTCTATGCAGTCAGATTGCGTACTAAAACTAGTCAGGGCCAACCGTTTACGAGACTTCGTAATCGGACATACAGCTACAAAAAATTTAAAAATTATTTGCATTCATAATATATAATTAAGCCCCCATGTACGTGGCGACCGCTGCATCGGATCGGCCCTTGGGATTCTTCTGATTGTAAAAATAGTAGACAGTAGTATTGTTGTAGTAATTTGTAGTTTAGTAACTGTAGTCTATATTGCATGTGTAGATTTGGTAATTGGCATTCTTCTAATGGTATTTTGAAAAATTTATTTTTTGTTGTCTTGTCTACGGGTTTGATAATTTAGTGCAATTATTTCAATTGTTCGTTAATCGTGTTTGAGGGAAGCATTTCGTGTGAATGGTATTGTTGGTGATAACGTGTTATATTCGCTGTAATTTTCGTATTGTGACGAGTTTTGTATGTTTTGTAAATGATTACGCGATCGATGAAAAAGGCGAAAATGATGATTAGTGAGAATGACGAAATTGTTGACATGGCGAACTCGCCAACACAGGACAACAGTATGATGAATAATGGAGTTGAAAACAATTTAATAAGTCGGGAAAATAGTCCAGAACCATTTCAAAATTTTTCACAATCAAAAAACTTTCAGAATACGAGATTAATGACAGAAGATTCTGGAATAGTATCGAACACAGATAGCTTTACAGCGATGATGAAGGAACCGGGTTTTGCGGGAAATGTTACGGGCGACAAGAATTTCGAACCAGTTACTATGGAGCAGTTGATGAGTGCTTTATTAAATGTGGGCTCACAGTTACGATCTGAAATTAAAATTGATATGGGAACAATGGAAACACAGTTAAGATCTGAATTAAAAACACAGATGGGAACTTTGGCAACACGGTTAGACTCACAAATAGGAACAATTAAAACAGAGATAGGAACAATTACAACTGGTATGGGAACAATGGAAACACGGTTAGACTCAGTGGGATCACAAATAGGAACAATTAGAACTGAGATGGAAACAATGGAAACACGGTTAGATTCACGAATAGGGATATGTTTCAAAAATATGAAAGATGAATTAAAGAAAGAAATTAGAGAAGAAGTACAACCGATTTTGAATTCTCACAATAATAGATTATTTGCAGTAGAGATTAGACAAAAGGAACAGGATAGAGAACAGGAAGAAAGAGATCGCGTGATAGTACAAAAATTTTCAGAGTTAAATTTACAATGTGCACACGATAAGGAAGAAATATTTGAAAGAATCAAGGAATCCGTACCAAATGACACAATAAATAACCTAACACAACAGTATGAACAGTTAACTACTAAATGTGTCAATACTGAAACCCGGATCGTGACACTTACGGAAGACGTAAATAAACAGAAAGAACAAATAGGTGACTTATCGGAAAGAGTTGAGGAGATTGCAGATAAATTGACAAGTCTTAGTTTAAATGGGGACAGAGATTCAGATGATACAGCACCATTGCCATTTGCAGAACCGAAGAGTACCAGAACATAAATAAGCATGTTGAAAATCAGGGAAAATTTAATGAACGTGTCAAAAGGGAATTTGAGGCATTACGAAAGCTAGTCAAACAAATTGAAGGCGAAATCGTAGGAAAAGACAGCAGAAGAAATTTAGAATCACAGATAGCAGAGGGCTTTGAAGAAAATAATTTATTTCATTT
This sequence comes from Schistocerca serialis cubense, assembly GCF_023864345.2. Classification (NCBI taxonomy): domain Eukaryota; kingdom Metazoa; phylum Arthropoda; class Insecta; order Orthoptera; family Acrididae; genus Schistocerca; species Schistocerca serialis. The sequence goes on from NC_064646.1 coordinate 317,058,675, forward strand.
ACAGGATGCAACAAGAGAGCGCCAGGCGCGCGAACTTGACAATAATCGACATTCGGACTGGAACAGATGCGGTAGGTCTTTGTCGCCACGAGGCGAAAACTTTGACTATAAACACTTTTTGACTGTTTGGAAATTTAAGATCTTTCGTAATTCTAAGAATGACATACATCCATGTTCATGGTTAGATCAATTTATGTACGCACTTCCACCAAATTGGCCACTAAGTCACAAACTGAAAATTATGTGCGGCTATTAAAGTCCTCAGGGGATTCACTACACGAAGTGAATATGTGCCGTAGCGTGCATAGGGCCCCGAGCTGTAGTGGTGCTATTTCCCTTTTAGTTTTCTGCACCGCTGCCTACTCTTTTACTATTCTTTGCATCTGTCAAAAACAACTCTTCAACTATCAATCTATCTAGACAGTAGATAAAGAATAACCGGATATGACTATTTTACCCAAAAGAGATTTCGGAAATTACCGTTTGGACTTACTGTATCTTCTGCAGCATTCATTCGTAGTTTAAACGAAATCTTACCTGTTTATCTTCGTGACAATATTACTTCATATGTGACGATATTCTTATTGCTAAACATTCTTGGAGTGAGCACAACAAAATTTTGGATTCATTATTACGTATTTTTGCAAGAGTTGGCATTACAGTGAACTTGGAAAAATCTAAATTTGGTCGTTCTCAGGTGAAACTTCTTGGTCACATTATTTCTACAGAAGGTATTCTTCCTGATCCAGAGAAACTAGATGCCATTCGTAATTATGCTGTTCATACCACAAAACGTGATGTTTGTAGTTTCCTTGGTGTCTGTAATTTTCTTAGACGCTTTGTTAGATTGGACAATTTGGCCACACCTCGTTTTTGCAAACTATCTGGAAAGTTCTTTTTAAACGAAAATCGGTCGACAACTGTGTTTGGTTAGTTTGTATTCCTGATGAGTGGGTTAATAAGCTGATTTGGTACACGCATTTCAGTTATGCACACTTTGGTCCCAGAAAATGCTTTCATAAATTACGAGAAAATTGCTACTTCAGTAATATGGAAAAACGTATTCGATCTGTTCTTGCCAAATGAAAATTATGTCAAAAGGCTAAGCCGCCAACTATTTCTCACAGAGCACCGTTATTTCCTATCATTCCAGCGAAATTAAAGGACATGGCTGCAGTCGATTTGTTCAGTCCAGTGGTTCGTTCTACTAATGGTTTTGCGTACATTTTCGTAGCAGTGGAACTGACATCAAACGATGTGTGTTTTACACCTTTACGCAAAGCAACAGCTCGTTCAGTATCTAATGCTTTCATCAAACATTTTCTTAAAGAAGTGGGTCATCTTGATAAGGTTATATCAGATAATGGATCACAGTTTCGCTCTAAAATTTTGATTCGTACTCTACGGCGTCGTAAGATTAAACCAATCTTCATTTCACTTTTTCACCCTCAATCTAACGCTTCAGAGAGATGGATGAAGGAAATCAATAAATTGTGTCGTCTTTATTGTCATCAGAATCACATAACTTGAGATCAGTATCTTCATATTTTTCAAAACATTCTGAATGAACTTCCTAATGACTCAACTTCTTTACCGTCTATACTGATATTAAAAAACAAAGCACCGACAAATCGCATTTCTGAAATCGTTCCTTTTCCGCCTACACGGAAACTGCGGCATTCTGAGTTGTCAACCTGGCTCTACGAAATATTGCATCTGCGGCTGCTAGAAGAGAGAAATCAGCTATACGTCCTGGTCGTTTAAAAACCTTGTTAGTTGGTCAAAAGGTGTTAATTAAGTCTCATCGTTTGTCTCACAAAGGAAAAGGCTTGTGTCGCAAATTTTTTCTGCTTTATAGCGGTCCATATAGAGTTCGCAAAATTATTCATGATAACACTGTCGTAGTAGAAACTCTTAAATCTCGACGCTCTAAGGGAATACATCATATACCTAACGTTAAAATTTTTGTGGAATGACATACTTTAGAGAAACTAACAGCTACATGTAAACATGCAGAGAATACAAGGATACCGCACTGTGTTCCGGTGGCGGCACAGACTCAAAGCAACAGTCAAGTCTGCGCGCCGCACAAGGCAGTCGTTGACCGCAAACAATTACTTCCTACGGCACGCGTACCTACAGCTGATCGAGAGCCCAGTGCGAATGCACTGACAGCCGTAAACAAATACACAGTTTAATTTCTCCGATTAAATTCAGTATAAAGCTATAGTGACTTGATGAATTATGTTATTAACGTTCAGTATTTTTCAGGATACGGTTGTGTAAAATATTTAAGAACTTCAGGTAAATTCTGTGTGTGTCCGACGTTAAGAGGACTTGCTATCGAGAGAATTTCAGGAAGAATGTAATTTCGTAGAAGAAACTAATAACCTAAAAAGGTAACGATTAATTGAGTTTTTTTTCAGGTAACATATTTCCACTTAGGTACGCACTTTAGACGTAATTTGCTGCTCATGATTACGTGATTCATACTTTGTGCTAATATCATGTTCTATGAATTTACTTGTGAAGCGACGTGCTAGCGTACATTAACTGATTTTGACAATGATTGATTAATGAACAGGGTTGTTACTTATGTATATTATGCATCGCTTGGCTGCTATGCTTTTTCACTGATGTCACATTATTTTTTTTATGTGCCTGCTGTGCTTATTTACTTAAATTACAATTGTCACCTGATTAATTGCGCTGACTATGGTTATGTGTGTAAGTTATACTTTGTGATTTATCTGCTTGCGCCTTCATGTTTACTTATTAAGATTACATATGAACATTTAATTGCTTATGGTGATATGATGCTAATGACCTGTTTATTACGTAAGATATATGTTGCTGCTTTGCTTATGGATTGCATATTTACACATTTCTGTTTTGTTGTCATAACTACTCTTTAATTTGGTATATAGAAATGCTGATGTACTGTGTACGAACATAGAGCGTAGGTCACACTATTGTATTAATTATAGATTGTTCGCTTGGCAGAGCCTCGTTGTAAGAATTGTGCTGCATCCACTTGTTGACATTCTGTTCTCCACTGGTATATTTACTCGCTATTGCGTGTTTTGCTTACGCTCAGTGCCTTATATTTTTAAGATAAGAAAATGAACTGCTATAATTCGACGAACGACATTAGTACAAGAAACTTCATAGAAGTTACATGAGCTGGAGGTTTTATGAAACCTGTATAAATTTATGCTAATAGGAAGGAAGCTAACGACATGACATACCAATACTAGGTTTAGACCATTAACAATTATTACACTGCATTTTTCGTGAGCAATTGAAATAGCAAGTGACACTTGACACAAAAAATACTCCACATGTTTGCTTCTGCCATGATTCTTGAAGTGGTGCACACACTGTGAAATATTATGATCATTCACACTCCGTAATCGTACTTAATTACTGAAAGTTATTCGAACTAAAGGCTGTTAGAGGTCATGTATGCATTTCTTTTGTTTAATGATGGACAAGGTAACCAAAATGTATTTTATAATTCATAATGAGTAGAAGATTTGGCTCAGGTGGACTACACAGAGGTTGTGTGTGGACATTGTGTCTTCGGATTGTATGGGATGATGAACTGAAGTTTGCACTAGGATTTTATCTGTACTTGTTCGAGGAGACTGACTAGAGGAAAGAGTTGTTATGGAAGTGAAATGATATTGGTGCTAAGGTTTATTTGTATCGAAGTATTGAAGAGGTATTATTGAGGTATTGAGATTATGTGAAGTTGATGATTATTGGAGTTTTGGTGGACAAGAGGTAAGGTAAATGATATTGATGATAAGGTTTATATGTATCGACGTAAGAGGTATTATTGAAGTATTAAGATTATGTGATGCTAATGATTATTGGAGTTTTGGTGGATAAGAGGTAAAGTAAGTGAGGAGCATATTTTTTTTGTTGGTTTTATGGAACAAGGAGGATGAAGATAGCAGACTAGAACACTAAAGTGGAAGGAAGATTGTCTACACACACTTTGTTAAATCACTAAGCAGTATATATATTTTTTTTGAGAGATGAAGCATTTGCATATCTTGGCTCACTGACAGTTGTTCAGCAACCGTACATTTTGATCTGGCTTGGCAAACATTGGTCATGACATGATGACTATGACGTTGACTAACTATTATTGACTGTTATACATTGATCCCACTACTACTTGATACACATGCCGAACATCAAATCTTTGACAGAATTGTATTTCCACAGTTAACACTATTCAATTACACAGTAGTACTTAATGTGGATGAAAGATGAGTGAGTGTGTTTTGTGTGTTTTCCCTTCCTAATCCCAGATAAGTGGTACCGACTTATCTCCTAAATATTATTTTACTTGTTCATTGTGGCTTGCACTGACACCCATAAATATTATAGGTTTACTATTATTTGTGTATTGTATTAGTTAATATGACAATTATCTGATATCATTTGTATGTTTATTATAATTTGTATGTTTAGTGTAAGAGCACTGATAATAATTTTGTAAATGCAATTGTGTGTGCATTCAAACTGTTGTTCACACCTGCACCTGTTCAACATTGATGTGTGACACTTAGAAATGTTTAATTTCTGCTGATGAACTGTGTGATTAGTGATAGTGAATATTATGGACTGTTACTTGCACTTTTTCTACATGATTGGTGCCACTAGGACATGTTTAATTTCTGCTTATAAGCTCTGATAAACAGTGTGATTAGTGATAGTGAATATTATGGACTGCTGTCTGCACCTGTTCAACATTACTGGGTGCCACAGATGGAACTGCTTCTACTGAAATGAAGTCACTTGTGGTGTCTGCACCTGCTCAACATTGCTGGGTGCCACTGATGAACTGCTTCTACTGAAATAATGTCACTTGTTGGTGTCTGCACCTGTTCAACATTGCTGGGTGCAACTGATGGAACTGCTTCTATTGAATAATGTCACGTGTTGGTGTCTGCACCTGTTCAACATTGCTGGGTGCCACTGATGGAACTGCTTCTACTGACATAATGTCACTTGTTGGTGTCTGCACCTGTTCAACATTGCTGGGTGCCATTGATGGAACTGATTCTACTGAAATAATATCACTTGTTGCTGTTTGCACCTGCTCAACATTGCTGGGTGCCACTGACAGACTGCTTCTACTGAGATAATGTCACTTGTTGGTGTCTGCACCTGTTCAACATTGCTGGGTGCCACTGATGGAACTGATTCTACTGAAATAATATCACTTGTTGCTGTTTGCACCTGCTCAACATTGCTGGGTGCCACTGACGGACTGCTTCTACTGAGATAATGTCACTTGTTGGTGTCTGCACCTGTTCAACAAAGCTGGGTGCCACTGATGGACTGCTTCTACTGAAAAGATGTCACCTGTTGGTGTCTGTACTTGCTCAACATTGCTGAGTGCCACTAATGGAACTGCTTCTACTGAAATGATGTCACTTGTTGGTGTCTGCACCTGTTCAACATTGCTGGGTGCCACTGATGGAACTGCTTCTATTGAATAATGTCACGTGTTGGTGTCTGCACCTGTTCAACATTGCTGGGTGCCACTGATGGAACTGCTTCTACTGAAATGAAGTCACTTGTTGCTGTCTGCACCTGCTCAACATTGCTGGGTGCCATTGATGGAACTGTTTCTACTGACATAATGTCACTTGTTGGTGTCTGCACCTGTTCAACATTGCTGGGTGCCACTGATGGAACTGATTCTACTGAAATAATATGACTTGTTGCTGTTTGCACCTGTTCAACATTGCTGGGTGCCACTGATGGACTGCTTCTACTGAGATAATGTCACTTGTTGGTGTCTGCACCTGTTCAACAATGCTGGGTGCCACTGATGGACTGCTTCTACTGAAAAGATGTCACCTGTTGGTGTCTGTACTTGCTCAACATTGCTGAGTGCCACTAATGGAACTGCTTCTGCTGAATGATGTCACTTGTTGGTGTCTGCACCTGTTGACCATTGCTGGGTGCTACTGCTGGAACTAATCACTGAAAGCATTTTATGTGAACATTTGTATAAACTGATTTTTTGTGTATTGTGTAAACTATTATGTAAAGTCACATGTATGAAGGAATTTGTATTGCTTACTGTATTTTATATATTAGGTTATTGAAAGGTCAGTGCAAAGCCAAAATTTTATCTAATTATTTGATATTTACGTATTAATATTATCTTTTATTTTTGTCTGTATTTTTGTGGACGAATGTGGTGGTATTTTCACCACCAATGCTGGCAAAAATACCATCAAATTCTGGCCCGTGGAGGAGGGGCATATGAAAGGTGTCTACACTGAGCCACAGCGCCAGAGATTGCGCCAAAGAGTATTATTCCGCCGCCTCCACTGGCAGTGCTTGTCGAGAACTCGTAGGGAGTGCTTGCTGAGATGTCGTAGTGAAAAGTTCTTGTCGAGAAGTCGTTTTGGAGAGTGCTTGTTCCATGTTTTGTGCAGTTGTTTGATGGGCTAGACAGCAGATGTTGTTCGAATGGAGATATTGTAATGATCAGAGTGCTTTTCGTCAATATATATGAAGGTAAAATATTCCCTGTTTTTTCATTATGTCAGTGTCTTAAATAATGCGTCATTACAGGTTCAGTCAACAAAGCATCTGGCGTGTGTTCTTGTATTAGAGTGTAATTCTGGTTTTCTTGCGCAATTATAGTATTTCTATTTTTTTAATTACTTCAGTATAAATGATATTTAAAATTTCTTGTCTTATTGAAGAAGAACCGTGCCAGATATGTACGTTGAATCATACTCCCACACACAGAACAGTTACACTTGTGTTTTGTTGTTGCGTTGGTTTTATAGCTGCTGGGGACTTAATTAATTAATTGTGTTAACGGAAAATTTCAATCCATTCTTTGTTGTTATTCTATGCTGTCAGATTGCGTACTAAAACTAGTCAGGGCCAACCGTTTACGAGACTTCGTAATCGGACATACAGCTACAAAAAATTTAAAAATTATTTGCATTCATAATATATAATTAAGCCCCCATGCAAGATCTGGAAAATGAAAACAAAAATTGCGACTGATCGGTGACGTTCTCTACAGATTTGTACAAAACAGTCGCTGGGCATCAGCTCAAAAATGGAGTCAAACCTGATTAAAGAAATCTAACTAATTTTAATAAGCCTTGTGAATTTACAAAAACGTTCAAATGTGTGTGAAATCTTATGGGACTTAACTAACTCGGCTAATCCCTCGCGGCATGAACTTACAGTTAACGTGAATAAACATTTTTCAGTGGTTGTGAACAGATAATGTATTCAATGGAAAACAAAATATATTTACAATTTAACGATGATTTAGTTTGAACATTAATATTTACAATAACAATTTAATGTTGAACAAAATAAGAAACAACACAATAAATAACCAAGACACTGATCATAATATAAAAATTTAAAAAATACTAGACAAATCGAACCTTCCTGGATTTTGCTTGTGCAAACTCTTTCACGCGATCTGTGTAATTTAAGTACTCTGCAAGCTGGTGCTCAATCTATATTGTTGCAAAATCATTCAAAAGAGTTTGGCTCATCGTTGATCGGAGGTATGTCTTCATCAATTTCAGTTTTGAGAAACTCCTCTCTCCAGTCGCAACTGTCACTGGGAGTGTTAGGAGAATTCTCAGAGCGATGTTCACATTAGGGCAAAAATTATGCCTTGCTGTAACCTTCAGAGTCCCTTTTGGACCTATTCTAGGTTTCAACAATATTGAAAGCACTTTTAGTTCTTCCCTCAACTCCAGAGCATCAGTGTTACTTGACTCATGATCTTGCAAAATCGCTACACTTTGTGTCCAGGCTGTCAGGAAGTGCATTCTTCAGCTTGCCGATGTCGTACAGAAAATCAAAATAATCACAACGAGATTTCAGTTGATTGAATCTCTTATCCGAAGATGTGGTTACTATATCTAAAAGATAATAGTAGAATTCAATCTTGTAAAATTTTGTTGGGTCATCTATTGTCTCATCCCTTCCTTCATAGGTAAAGTGTTTTGGCTTCTTATTTCATCGCCGGGAAACACTTATCCGTGGTAACGTTAGATTTTCTAGCTCTAATTCTGTAGCCAATTCTTTGGAATCCGTCAAGAAAGACAAGAACTTTTCTTCTCTTCTGCAGGTCTCAAAATATGCTTTCGTTTTTCAAGCATTTCCGCGGTCTCAGAAACATTCATGTCAGTGGCCTGGATGGTCTTACTGACTTCGCTGATGTGATGCAGAACGTGGTACCAGGTTACCAGAGGAGTGAGAGGGGTGTCATTATTTATTTGATTCACAAGTGACGTTGCTTCGTCAGCGGTCATGCCATCGAATTCTTCTGATATCTGAACCAGTGCACCATAAACGCATCCAATTTGAAACCTCTGGGGAGTAAGTGCATCGTTATGGCTTTCTCACCTAGTATCGCTTAGTGGCTTCAGCGACAGATTAGGCAGATTCTTTTTCAAGACATCTCAACGTCGAACGGAGGACGAGAAGAAGTCATACAAGCTTTTCACTGTCGAAAACATGGAAACAGCCTATTTAGAAGACATAGCGGCATGGTTTACAACAAGATTCAATGAGTGACTGTTACATGGTGCATAAAATGCTGTCTTGTTCATATCTGAAATTCTTTTCTGGAGTCCAGTCTTCTTTCCTTTCATGTTTGTTCCATTGTCGTATACTTTCCCTCTCATATTACACAATAGGATTTTGTTATCTTCCAAAAACTTGAGTACGACCTGCGTCAAAGTGGAGCTTGAAGAATCGGGCACTGGAAGAAATCCCAGGAAATGCTCCCGAATTCGGACATCGTATACCCCCTCGAGTCTTGTCTATTGGACGAAACGTACTACAACTGTCATCTGCTCAACTTTTGAGATATCTGGTGTGCAGTGCAGAATTATGCTGTAATACTTTGCAGAGTTCATCTTAATAGAATGTTGTTGGTTACAGATGATCCAATCAGATCAATTATTTCATTCTGTGTTTCTTTTCCAAGATAATGATGACCCTTGTTCTCACCTTGCTTTGTTCTGTGCAGGTGCTTCACCATCATAGTGTCGAACTTACCGAATAATTCATCGAGTTTCAAGAAGTTTCCGTTGTCAGGCTGAAAGAGTGTATCTGTACTTCCTCTCGACGGCAGACATTACCGACTCAGGAAATGAATTATTGCTGTTAAGCGCTCAAGAACATTTTTCCAATGTTTGCTTTCAGAATTCAGAAGCCTTTGATGATGGGTGTCGACAGTTCGTGACTTTTTCAGTCCCTCGGAAAACACGATCCACTTTTTATGTGATTTCAAATGCTCGGTAAACTTCCCGTGACTTTTGAGATATGAAGCAAAGTGCCGCCAGTCGCTTATACCGCTCTTTGCAATTTTTACTGTAGATGACAAAAAAAGTGTACAACAAAAGCAGAACACAATATCCTTGCTCTTTGAGTACACCGACCAATGTCTATCTGCTTCTTCTAAATTCTTCAAAGAATAGCTGTAGTGCACAGGGCTGAACCACCAATTGTCCGCGTTTTTAGGACATTCTTCAGCTTCCTTAATGCGCTCTGGAGGACCTCGCACGACCAAAGTCGTTTGAATGCAGTCGGTAATAATTTCCGGCCACCTTCGGGATCTGAGTCAATTGTGTCATCCAGTTTAGGCTCGCCTTCAATCCCTTCTCCGGTGATGAGTACGTCGGCTGATGTTCCTCTGGTATTTACCGAATCGGGTAGCCTAATTTCAGTTCTGCCTGATGTTTCAATCTCGGAGCTTTCGTCACAAAGCAGGTCTTGAGTCCAGACAAGGTCTGTTGAACATGTTGTGGATGGCTCACCGTCAGCATTGATACTGTATGTGGTGGTCGCAGTACTGTGTTCGTCAACTTCCTGGTCATGTCCTGAAGATAAAGATCTAACTGCAGTAGATCCACTAGTTTCTGTAATTTCATGATCTATTTTTCCACCTTCGCCGCTGCTAGGTCGTTCTCTCTTTGGCTTGAAATATCGTTGTAGTGCATCCTTTTGCTTCGTATCGTCATCTTCCTTCAGCGCCCGTCTTTTCCTATATTCATTGCCAGACAGTCTCTTTCTGCCATCGGACATGTTTCGGTCCAGCCTGTAAAGAACGATTACGTGAAACTAACTGTTGATTTCAGTGCGCTAACTTTATTTGCAACACATTTCGCAGACAATTTCCTGATATTCCACTGCACGTAAAAGGAAAATTATATTACTGTAGGATACACTGTTCAGGAGATGAAGTCATAAGAATTGTATTTGAGGCCGAATTTCACTACAGTCGCAGGTAAAACGGTCAAAGAGCGGGGCGGAAGACAATGGAAAGAGAAACAATAAGCAGATGGAGTAACATAATAATGCAATCAATACACACTCTGGCATCGACGGGTACTAATGCTAGTCGACATATATTAACTCACTGCGCTGCGGTTGTTCATTTCAAAGAACTGACACTCGAGATCTGCAGTAACTTCCATGTGTCACTTCCTTCGTGTCTGCTTATGGAATAAGGGGTAACAAACTAGTCATCGCCGTATCAATTCACTTTTCTTCGCTTTATTTTCATTCTAGGTATTCGGACGACGCGTGCTTATTTGCCGACTTGCCAATTTTTGAAGTAACAGATCGTAAGAAAAATAAATTTTCCTATTCTGCAATCTTGAAGGAGAAAAATTCTAACTTATGAGTAACGTGCATGCGCAATACTAATTCTACGTTATATGAAAAGGACTTACCTGTTACATCTCAAGTTGCAAGAAATTCGGACGCACCAATTCTGTTCTTACGAAACGCAATGAAAGTGCTTCTGACCAATCTTGACTCCCTCGGCCAACTACCGAAACGAAATCTGTAGTTTTCGTTGTAGAGAACGCAGCAATACCTATTGCCTGGAAAGGCAAGTGGTGACGCGGCAGTGTCAGGAACCAGGTCACGTGACGAGGTACAGCGAGGCGACGGTTAAACTAGCGCCCAAGATGAATCAAGAAGCCCACAATAAGTATGTGACCGATGATATGGATAAATGTATTATCAGGCAGCAATTGCTATGGCATTACGGACAATAGAAAGAAATACGAACTTTGCGAAAACTGCACAACTTCTGTCAAACAGAAATAAGCTTCAAAGCTAGCAAGGAAATCTTTAGAAGCAATGTTCTGTCTATGGATTTCCGTTTTAGAAGGTGTCAAAATTAACATTTTGTTTTGTGCGGACAAGAAGGCATTGTTGCTAAAAGACCATAATTTCTCAGGTTTTCATCAAAATCAAAAGTGACCAGTAGTTTACTAAGATGAAACTTGGATTCACACGCATAATACAGTAAATAAATGTTGGCAAAGTGATAGTGTGCGGGTAGTATTGTCAAACAAAAGTGCCGGTCAGAGTTTAATTGTTGTTCATGCAGGCGGTGACAAGTGTTTCAGGGCTCAAAAACTAAAACGTCCGACTATCACTCAGAAACGAATAGCAAAAATTTTCAAAAATACGTCGAAACCCAACTTATGCCAGGATTTTTAGCAATGTCGTTATCCCTTGTAACTACTCGAAGCGTATTTACCCATTTCACGAACGTACCGTGGATGTCAGGAATCCGGTAAAACATCAAATCTCCGACATCCCTACGGCCGGAAAAAGATCCTGTAAGAACGAGACCAACAGCGTCTGAAGAGAATCTTTCAATCTGACAGAGGTGCAACCATTCCGCAAATTGCTGCAATTTCAGTCCCGGGCCATCAACAAGTGTCAGAGTGCGAACTATTCAACGAAACATCATCGATATAGGCTTTCGTAGCCGAAGGCCCACCCGTGTACACTTGATGACTGCACGATACAAGCTTTACCCCTCAACCAGACCCATCAACACCGACATTGGACTGTTGATGACTGGAAACATGTTGCCTGCAGGTCGGAAGAGTCTCGTTTCAAATTGTATCGAGCGAACAGACGTGTTTGGGTATGGAGACAGCCTCATGTATTCATGGATACTGCGGACTGTTCAAGCTGGTGGAGGCTCTGTAATGGTGTGGGACGTGTGCAATTTCAGTAATACAGAACTCTGGGTCGTCTAGGTGCGACTCTGACAGGTAAGAAGAAAGCATCCTGTCTGATCATCCATTCTTTTTCATTGTGCATTCCGACGGACTTGGGCAATTCCAGCAGGAAACTGCGACACCCCAAATGTCCAATATTGCTGCAGAGTGGCTCAAGGAAAATGTTTCTGAGTTTTAACACTTCCGCTGGGCACCAAACTCTCCAGACATGAACATTTATTGAGTTTATCTGGGATGCCTTGCAACGTACTATTCAGAAGTGATCTCCACCTCCTCCTACTTTTGAGGATTAATGGACAGCTTGTAATATTTCTGGCTTAGTCAGCCATCATAGGCTCCAAGAAGCTGTTCCCAGAGCAGTGGAGATGCAAGAAGTATATAGATAACGAAATGTGGTGTGAGGTACCTGTGACAGATGTTAGATTCGGTACGATCCCCGTGAGAAAGACCGCCTGCATTATGCTACTGCTCTGTGATTGGTTGCTGTGTTCGGAGCAAGGGCGCCAAAATGTTAAAGTATAGTTATTTTTATTAGTTAAACTACTCATTGAAATGACTTCACTTTTTAATATAAATATCTCTCAACAGCCGACTATCAATCAGTCATTTTAGAATTATTAAAAACGATTTTAATCAAAAATAAAAGACTGACGAAATTGCAGTCGAAGCACTTCCGAAGCGTTCGGGTCACCCCTTTTCTGGTATGGTGCGCGAAGTGTTTCGGGCTGTTACTCACTCTGGATTAGGCAGCCAAGAAGAACAGACATGTTGTCTGTCGTAGGATGTGTTTCCAATTTTCATTTAAGTTCCTGTTCGTCACTCTGGATTAGGCAGTAGGGAAGAACAGACATGATGTCTGTCGCAGGATGTGTTTGCCTGTATTCAGTATTAAAAGATTCACTCCAGTAGTCATGAGGCACAGACACGTGCCACAAATAGTGTAAGGATACATTTTCGTAAACATTGTGTTCGATCATGTACTTTGCTGTATCAGATGGTGTTGTATTAAGATTATGTAATCTTCTCGTGTGCCTATATTAAAAGTTGATGTCCACAGCGCATAAAACAGCACGCAGGTAGTAGGTTCTGTATCTTGAGGCTGAAACTGACTTTTAGCGAGGTTCTGTTCTGAAGCGCCTAGAACCGCTCGGCCACATAGGCCGGCTGTTCTCCCTGTTGTTTCCCCGGCTGTTACCATGGCTATCACATATACGTGAGTTTGAGTATGAACGTTTCGCACGTGCCTTGCCCCTTGTTTCCCACACTCTGCTCGTCATTCTGTCCATACTCATCCTAACTACATGTCCAGCAAACCTTGCCCTTTTGAGTCTCATTTCCCCAGATATTGCCCTTACGTTCCGGTACAATTGTTCCCTAGGTCTATGCATCCATCACTCTCCACTTCTTTTGGGACCTAGTATTTTTCTCAGTATTTTTCTCTCTACTTTCTCTTGTTGTTCTCCCCCATTTCTTCCTAGTGTCATCGTCTCAGCAGCATATAATACTGTTTTCCTCACCGTTGCCTTGTAGTGGCTTATCTTTGCTTCTGTGGATATATTCTTTTTATTGTATATACCTCTCGTCATGCAGAAGGCTGACCTCATCTTCTTTATCCTCTCTGTTATTCCCTCTTTGCTCCTGTTCCTTACTGTTATAAATTCTCCCAGGTGTTTAAATTTTTCCACCATTTGCACAGTGCCTTCCGGTGTTTCCCACTCTGCAGTGGTATTTAATCTCTTTGTCTTGTTATGGGCGATCCTCAGTCCCTCATTTCTGGCTACCTTACTTAAGTTGTCGAGTTGTGTCTTTGCGTCTTCTTCCGTCTCACTTACTATTGCTATGTCGTCTGCAAAGGCTAGGCAGTCCACTTGAGTCCTGTTGTCCTTTTTGTCCCCCACATCGGTCTTTGGTATTCCCATTTCCTCGTTTATTGCTCTCCACTGCGTGATCACTTCGCCCAGTGCTATATTGAACAGCAATGGTGACAATCCATCTCCCTGTTCAACACCAGTCTTGAGCTCAAATTCTTCTGACAGTGCTCCTCTGAATCTCAGCCTTGCTTTTGTGTCTGTCAGAATTTCTTATATGAGTTCTTGTGTAGTTCCATCAAGTCATCTGTTCTTCAGAATCCTAACAAGAGTCTGTCTGTCGATGGAGTCATATGCCTTTTTGAAGTCAACGAAGGTTATTACTGACTTTTTGTTTTTTAAAGCTGTGTGTTCTGTCAGTTGCTTCAGGATAAATATCTGTTCTATACAATCTCCTCCCTTCCTAAATCCCGCTTGGTAGTAGCCAACAGTTTTTTCTACCTCTTGAGCAATAGTTTTGAGAGCATCTTGTATCTGACATCTAGTAGCGATATTCCTCTTATTTGCCTCTCTCTTGTCCCACTTCTTAGGTATTGGTACTACAATTGCATTCTTCCATCCTTCTGGCAACTTCTTTGTTATCCAGATCTGGTCAATTATGTTGGTCATGTTGTCTATTGCTTTGTTGCCTCCCCACTTTATCATCGCGGCAGCTATACCACCTTCTCCAGTTGCCTTATTATTCTTTAGAACGCTTATGGCATGTGCGTGGAGGGCGTGGCTCTCTCTCTTCAGTGTCAGTCGCCAGTTCCAGCTCTTCTTCAGGAGGTTCACAGTTCAGGAGGTCGTGAAAGTGCTCTGCAAAAATCCGACGGTTCTCCTTCGAACTAACAACCAGCTCCCCTTCCTTATCTCTTATAAACAGTTCTCTACCCTCGTATCCAATGAGACTCTTTTTGAATTTCCCGTAAAAGTGTCTGCTGTTGTTTTTCCTGAAGTTGGTCTCAATCTCTTCCAGTTCCTGCTTCATCTTCTATCTTCTGGTCCATCTTATTGTTCGGGCCGCTTTCTTCCTTGCTCCTAAGAAAAGTTCCCATTTTTCCGGGTCCTTCATGCTGCTCCAATCTCTCCAGGCTTTCCTGCGATACTCTACTGCTGCCTCACATTCCTTATTCCACCACCAGTGCTTCCATTTCCTTTCTCCCTTTCCCGATACTTCAGCCTGTTTCGCCATATTTCGCTTCTTGTCGTCCCATTCATTGAATGATTCAATTCCTTCCTCATACCTGGATCGATTGTGTCTTAATTTGTCTCTGTCTACCTTTATGTTTTCCGTTCTTCTGTTCGTCTGTGGCAGTCTGTCCCTGTTCGGAATCGAAAGGCACTTAACTTCTGTAAGATAGTGATCCGATTATATTCTTGTGTTCCTCCTGACGTTTGTGTTCATGATCTCTTTAGCGTTTGTCCAGCTGATTGCTATGTGGTCAATTTGGAATTTCCCAAGGCGGGTGCATGGGTTTGCCCATGTATTTTTCTTACACGGTTTGGCCCTGAAGTGTGTTGTCATCTACCTCATTTTGTGTTCTCGACACAGTTCAATTAGTCTTTCTCCATTTTTTTTCTCCCCTGGTGTGCAGGGTACTCGCCCACTACTCCTTTATGTTGCTTCTCTCTTCCAATCTGTGCATTATAATCTCCTACGAGTATCCTTACATGTCTATATGGTATGTTTTTCAGTGTATCATCTACCTCTTCCCAGAAACTATCTACAACTTTCTTGTCTTTCCTGTTCTTGTCATTTGTAGGTGCATGTCAAAAAAATGGTTCAAATGGCTCTGAGCACTATGGGACTCAACTGCTGTGGTCATAAGTCCCCTAGAACTTAGAACTACTTAAACCTAACTAACCTAAGGACAGCACACAACACCCAGCCATCACGAGGCAGAGAAAATCCCTGACCCCGCCGGGAATCGAACCCGGGAACCCGGGCGTGGGAAGCGAGAACGCTACCGCACGACCACGAGATGCGGGCTAGGTGCATGTCCATTTATTATTGTATACTTTTTGTTCTCTGTTTTAAATGTCAGTGTCGATATCCTTTTTGACCTGATCTTCATTTCACTTATGCCATCCTCGTATCTCTTGTCTACTATGAGCCCTGTACCAAAGCATCTAGGTGCATGTCTTTCCTTTCTCACCCTAACTCCTGGTTTCCCCTTCAGTATTATGAAGCCTTCTGACTCCACTGTATCTTCGTCAGTGTATCTTGTTTCTTGCATCGTTATTATTCGAATGCTTCTCTCCTTCATCTCATCTATTACCTGTTGATTATTGATGCCATAGACAATTCTTTTTTATTCACGAGAACATAACGTTTGTTGAGAGTGAAACTAGATGTGTTGATGTGCAATAGTAAAAAAACAAAATACCTGTGAGCGGGCGCAGTTCACCGCGGCAGATACACGCCCTGGCAGCCAGCAGCAGCGCCGAGGCACAGCTGTAGCAGCGTTACTGAACTGGGTGTTTCAGCAGTCCGGAAAGCAGTACGTCACGCCAGCTTCAGCAGAGGGAGCAGCGAAGGAACTTCTCGACGGCAGCGCACAGAATAGCATTTAAGAGTAAGTGTTACTCTGGCACAACTATTTAATCTATGTAACGGACAGTTCAATAATTGTAAAATCTTAAAGTGTAGTCTAAAATTGTTTCGTTTAAACACATTTAACTAAAATTCATGAATTTTATAAAATATAAAATGTCTGACGAAAGGGAAAAGAGATATCTTCTTAGAAGTAGGGAAAGAGATAAAGTAAATATTGATGGCAATGATCCTTCAGATCAGCCACAAGACTTGCAAATAAATAACATTGTAGATGATTTAGCAGATGAGTTGCAAAGTTCAGATAATAATGAGATTAATAATGTTTCTGAAAATGTTGATTCTATGTTAAACGATTGCACTGAGAACGTAGATATTGTCGCTCCTGACCGCAATGACGTGCTAAATTTGGATGACGACGTCAGAGACACAGAATCTGACGTCGACATTACAAATGAGCCGACAGTGGAGTCAGGTAGATTAAGTCACAGAACTGATTCTGCTGACACCTTGCCAACTGAGAATAATAGGATAAAGGAGCCGAGCAAGATCAAAATCAATCTATAATGTCAATGTTCCAATCATTTATAGCAGAGCAAAAATTACTTTTAAAAGTACAAAAAGAGGAAATTATAGCAGGACAAAAAGAGACTGAAGAAAAACAGATAATGGGAAAAAAGAAACTAAAGAGGAATTAGGAAAGAAAATAGAGAAAGCATATGCAGGAATACATCAAATCAATAGCAATTTCAAGGCTTTAGAACGAAAGATATCAGAACTTGAAGCTGAAACTGTAGCTTGTTCCAGTAAAATAGATAGGGCAACAAAAGAATGGAGTAAGGAATTAGAATTACTTAAGCATGAAATAAATCAGAGGTTTGATAGTAAAGTTTAAAAGCTGAGTGATTATATGGAGGCCCAGGATTGTGTAATATCAACAATAAATAGTAATGTTAGTCAAGTAATAAAGGAGCAAGTCAAGGCTGCTAAAGAATGTAGTGATAAACATTACCAGCAGCAAGTACTTAGTCGTAAGGTTTCACAAATAAGTGCTCATTGTGAAGGTACCACAGATGCGATTCAAGGTGAATTGAAAGAAATTAGGGAAATGGTGAATCGGCTTCTAGATAAAAGCAAGGATAAAGTGTGTGTGCATGTTAGTGATGTGACAAATCCCACTATTGTTTACCATCCTTTCTCTAGTAGAGGTAACATACATCCAGTTGATTTTATTAAACAGTTCGAGGGTACACTACCTGAAAACCCAACAGAACAACAAAAAATAAAAGCTGTGGCAAGAAGATTTCAAGGATACGTAATATCATGGAGAACAATGGTCAGTAACACATGTACTACATACAAGGAATTTGTACAAGCATTCTTAAATCAATATTGGTCTACTAGCACACAAAACAGCGTCAGGAGCAAAATTTTTGAGCGAAGGAGTTTTGCTAGTAGTGGTTGTAATAGCTATAAAGAGTTTTTTGAACACTATTGGGAAACGAACCAACACTTAACTGACCTGTTCAGACAATCAGGCCTTATAGAAATAATCATACTTAAATTTCCAGTGTCTGTACAAGAGAAGTTAATCAATGTAAACAAAAGCGATCACACGTGGATAGATTATGTGGAAGAGTTTGAGAGAGTTATAAATGAGTTGCCTCACTCTACCACAGAAATACCTCCTCAGGAATTATTTACAGGAGAGAAAGTATCTAGTATTATTGAACAGCAGATAAGTTTTCCACCGAGAGATGACCTCTCAATTGCTGAAAAAAGGGACCTAGCTCTAAGCAGGATTAGAGAGAGAGAGAGAGAGAGAGAGAGAGCAGATAAAAGACCAAAGCAAATACAACAGGCAGGTTAAGAAAAGGAAATATCAAATTGACGAATTGGTATTGATCAAGACAAGAACCAGGTCTTCTAAACTCAAAAATTAAGAAATATCATGAATTGTATGAAGGGCCATACAAAATAATTAGGATACCACACCCCAATGCTGTAGAAGTAGCTACACTACTGGGCATTAAATTACTATACCAAGAAGAAATGCAGATGATAAACGGGTATTCATTGGACAAATATATTATACTAGAACTGAAATGTGATTACATTTTCACGCAATTTCGGTGCATAGCTCCTGAGAAGTCAGCACCCAAACCAACCACCACACGCCGTAATAATGGCGTTGATACGCCTGGTCATTGAGTCAAACAGAGCTTGGATGGCGTGTACAGGTACAGCTGCCCACGCGGCTTCAACACGATATCACAGTTCATCAAGAGTAGTGACTGGTGTATTGTGACGAACCAGTTGCTCGGCCACCATTGACCAGACGTGTTCAATTGGTGAGAAATCTGGAGAATGTGCTGGTCAGGGCAGCAGTCGAACATTTTCTCTATTCAGAAAGGTCCGTACAGGACCTGCAACATGTGGTCGTGCATTATTCTGCTGAAATATAGGGTTTCGCAGGGATCGAATGAAGGGTAGAGCCACAGGTCGTAACACATCTTAAATGTAACGTCCACTGTTCAAAGTGCCATTAATGCGAACAAGAGGTGACCGAGACGTGTACCCAATGGCACCCCATACCATCAGGCAGGGCGATACGCCAGTATGGCAATGACGAATACACGCTTCCAATGTGGGTTCACCGTGATGTCGCCAAACACGGATGTTACCATCAGGATCTGTACACAGAACCTGGATTCATCCGAAATAGTGACGTTTTGCGATTCGTGCTCCCAGGTTCGTCGTTGAGGCGCTCCTGTCTGTGATGCAGCGTCAAGAGTAACGGCAGCCATGGTCTCCGAGCTGATAGTCCATGCTGCTGCAAACGTCGTCTAACTGTTCATGCACATGGTTGTTGTCTTGCAAACATCCCCATCTCTTGACTCAGGGATCGAGACGTGGCTGCACGATCCGTTACAGCCATGTATATAAGATGCCTGTCATCTCGACTACTGGTGATATGAGGCCGTTGGGATCTAGCACGGCATTCCGTACTACCCTCCTGAACCCACCGATTCCATATTCTGCTAACAGTCATTGGATCTCAACCAACGCGAGCAGAAATGTCGCGATACGATAAACCGCAACCGCGATAGGCTACAATCCGACCTTTATCAAAGTCGGGAACGTGATGGTACGCATTTCTCCTCCTTACACGAGGTATCACAGCAATTTTTCACCAGGCAACGCTAGTCAACTGCTGTTTGTGTATGAGAAATCGGTTGGAGACTTTCCTCGTGTCATCACGTTGTAGGTGTCACCACCGGCGTCAACCTTGTGTGAATGCTCTCATAGCTAATCATTTGCGTATCACAGCATCTTCTTCCTGTCGGTTCAGTTTCGCGTCTGTAGCACGTCATCTTCGTGGTGTAGCAATTTTAATGGCCAGTAGTGTAATACAAAAACGAGAGTAAGCAAAGGACTCTACAGTATTGTAGACATCAAAAAATACTTTGAACATTAGTTACCCTCAGGGGGCAATAGCGTTCTTTGCATTGCTAGGTAGATGACGACTACCAGGTACCCGAGTTAACTAACAGCATTACTTCATTTCCTTTCATGCTGTTCGTTATTCCTCTTCTTTCATTCTGAGCTGTATTCTGTCTTCTTTAACATTCTTCTCTATCCACAGCTATGACAAAAAGTTTTACACGAACTGTGACAACAAACCCAATTATCAACAGCATAGTAACACAGCAGGATAAACGTCTGCATTGCACAGGTGAAAAACAGGAATTGACGGAATATATGTGAACAGGAAGTTCTATAACACGAAAGCATAGCATCACAGATGCACAAGCAAGAGAACACGGTATTATGTTGCATAAAGGGACACCAGAATAGCTTTAAATGACATTTGAAACATCTATCACAAAGCACACAGTGGAACGATTCATTTTTGAATTTTAAAGAGCCAGCAAGAATAATATAACGCATTATGTTTGAAAAATCTGACAAAAGTAGCAGATAGACTGAAGACTACAACAACAACAACAACAACAACAACAACAACAAGTGAAACATGGGCTTTAAGTATATCAGACATGCAATAGAATAAGTTTTCTAAAGACAAGCTAGCAGTCGCAGAAGAAGAGGACGACTCCAAACCTGATAAGTGAATATGACGAAAATTACGAAAGAATAAGATTTGGTGGCAGAAAACAAGGTCAGGAGATTACTAGCGCAAAGGTTGTGTTAAGCTTCATGGAGGTAAATACTATAT
The DNA here is from genome assembly GCF_023864345.2 of Schistocerca serialis cubense. Taxonomy (NCBI): domain Eukaryota; kingdom Metazoa; phylum Arthropoda; class Insecta; order Orthoptera; family Acrididae; genus Schistocerca; species Schistocerca serialis. The sequence continues at coordinate 317,079,393 of NC_064646.1, forward strand.
TCTTAAGTATGAATTGCCAGCGAAGTAGTTTCTGCTGAGGTAATTGAGTATGTGTTTGTAGGCAGGGGATGGTCCTGCCAAAGAGGTTTATGTTGTGGAGGAGTATTACTTTTAGGCGACAGGTAAGTCGGCCAATTGTAGATGAGACGTGAGGAAAGGAGAATTAGTCGGCGACATGTAAGTCGCCCCATTATAATGTAGTGTGATGAAGTGGAGATTTTAGGCGACGTGTGAGTATGCTCGTTGTTCAGGAGGTATTCATTGGCGAAGTGGTTTCCGCCAACTGGTTATGAAGTACAAGGTAATAGACGTATTATTATTGACATTAGCAAGACACAACACTAAAACGAAAATCTCAAGGGACACAGACAATACATTTAAAATTTAAAGATAAGGCCACACTATAGAAGGTATGGTGAGTAGTTCACTGGTTTATAATATGGAGTGTGAAGAATAAAATGCTATCTAAGAACAGTTCAGGCAGCCCCTACGAAATGAAGTCACATAATGCTTAAAATACGAATATTGACGCTATAATGTTATGAAAGTATTTCAGATGTATACACTTGAATACAGTTCCACTGACTGTGTAACTAGTAACAAGATTTATGATAAGAGAAAGGTATGGTAACTTTTACTGTTGAGTGATGCAACGTTTCTGGTAGCCGAAATTTTCTTTAAGAAATTTATTCTGAAATGTTCTCTCAATATCTGTGAATCACAGCTGTGTGACTATTAATGATTAAGAAACTGTTGAAGTAACAACTAAAATGAGACTGTATTAACAAAATGTAGATATAAAATTAAATAATATGAGAGATGTAGCAGTCAAATAAGTCTGCGCAACGAAACGGTTATACGGCGCAGCGCGGTCTGCTGGATTTAAAGCTCACGACACCAGCTGTCGTCTGTATGAATGAATCGTCAAGTACGTCACGTGTTGTGAATGGACACACCCTACGTTGCTACGGGCAACGCCCTAGCCATATGTTAGCAGTCACTGTTTACAAACAGTACCTTCAAGTTGATGTCCCCAGTGCATAAAACAGCACGCAGGTCGTAGGTTCTGTATCTTGAGGCTGAAACTGACTTTTAGCGAGATTCTGTTCTGAAATAATGTATCACTTCTTTGGGATGCCACTCGCGTATTTTAATAGAGCCACACGAGAAGACTACAAGATCTTAATAAAAAATGGTTCAAATGGCTCTGAGCACTATGGGACTCAACTGCTGTGGTCATCAGTCCCCTAGAACTTAGAACTACTTAAACCTAAATAACATAAGGACATCACACTGTAAGTAGGCTGTTTATGTTTTCTTATTGGCAACGTTACGTAGCGCTCAATATGAAAATCACTGGCTGTGCTGTGTGCAGTCTGTCGCTAGTTTGCATTGTTGTCTGCCATTGTAGTGTTGGGCAGCGGCAGCTGGATGTGAACAGCGCGTAGCGTTGCGCAGTTGGAGGTGAGCCGCCAGCAGTGGTGGATGTGGGGAGAGAGATGGCGGAGTTTTGAAATTTGGCATGAACTGATATATATATTATGACTTGTGATGATATTAAGGTAAATACATTGTTTGTTCTCTATTAATATCTTTCATTTGCTAACTATCCCTATCAGTAGTTAGTGCCTTTAGTAGTTTGAATCTTTTATTTAGCTGGCAGTAGTGGCGCTTGCTGTATTGCAGTAGCTTGAGCAGCGAAGATTTTTGTGAGGTAAGTGATTTGTGAAAGGTATAGTTTAATGTTTGTCAGGGCCATTCTTTAGTAGGAAATTTTGAAAGTCAGATTGCGTTGCGCTAAAAATATTGTGTGTCAGGTTAAGCACAGTCCTGTATAATTGTTCAAAGGGGACGTTTCATATGTCGACCCTTAGCCTAGGATACCTCACTGGAATCTTCTGATTTTTGTCTTGTAGTTTGTGTAATTAGTGTAGCTATTGATTATTGCTAGCGCGTAATTATAGAGAGAATTTCCTTTGTAGTTGTAGTTTTCATTGTTGTAGAGTAAAACAGTTGTGGCATGCATGTAGATTTGCACCAAGTATTTCGCAGCTGCAATTAACTAGACATTATTTCCATTGCTACGTTATTTTATTTTGCTCTTCAAATTGTGTTTTTCTGTGTTGTCGTGTGAAATACTGTGACAATAATGGCGTGTGAAAAACGTAATACTAGGCTCCAAAGTAAACTGAGAAATGACAGTGAAGACGAAGGCAGTGTGTTAGCGCCGCAGAGTAATGAATTAACTGATGTTCAAAGTAGTAATTTGGTAATCGTGCATAGGGAAATGGAGCGGGCGGCAAACAATGGCACGGTCAGTGAAACAATTAGTGAAGAGGGAAGCATTATCGATCGATCGGTCGGCAACAGCTCGCCTCAGGAATCCGAAATGACAGGACACAATTTCGCAAATACTGTAGATTCAGGTTTTGGGTCATCACCGTTTTCTCAAATAAGTCAAGACACATTTTCTGCTTGTCAAAATGTGAATGTTGTCGGTGCAAATGCACTGCCGAAAAGTGTAGAGAAACAGATTCCAGACACTAATACATTATTATTGCAATTAATGCAACAAATGGAACAAAATCAGAGACAAACACAGCAAAAGCTTGAAAAGTTAGACACAATGGAACAAAATCAGAGACAAACACAGCAAAAGCTTCAAAAGTTAGACACAATGGAACAAAATCAGAGACAAACACAGCAAAAGCTTCAAAAGTTAGACTCATTGGAGCAAACTCTTGAACGAACACGTGAGGATTTAACTGCTGAGTTACATCACATTGAATCGAAATGTCAAAAAGTCTGTAACGACGTAAAAACACAAATTTGTGAGCATTTCCAACCTATTTTTTCGCGTCATGAAAATGCATTACAGAATCACGAAGCAGCCATAAAAGAACTGCAAACTATTGTTCATGAAAATCACAACACCTTGCAAGCTAAAATTGACGCAGTTGCATCTACCGATTCGGTTACGCAACTTGCAAAAAGTCAAGAAAACTTAAAAGACACAGTAGACACGATTGCAACACAAATGGACACTCTGAAACTTGGTTCAGAAAAACATACAGAGGAAATGATTTCACTATCGGAGAAAGTAGCCGAACTTTCGGATCAGGTCACTAACTTATCTACAAAGGTAGATGATGATCTGAATGACACAACACCTGTAGCCTTCACTGACACAGAAGAGTATGAACAAATTAGAAAATTCAAACAAAATCAAAATCAAATCAATACACAGTACAAAAGAGAAATCCGGGAAGTGCAAGATCAGTTCGCACAAGTAGTACAAGAATTACGTATTTCAGAGGACACTCGCGCCCCAATACGGGAAGAGGGACATACAAATACGGAACAGACACAAAATAACACAGGGCATTTCGGAAGTAATGAAAGAAATTGGGAATGTGCACCGAATTTTGAGAGGGAACGGCCGACACGACCTAACAATGACCGATATGCGACTCGCCGACATGATGATTTTGACTATAAGCTGTTCATTACTACACGTAAATTCAAAACATTTAAGAATTCTGGCAACGACATTCATCCACAAGCATGGCTTCATCAATTCTCTCATTGTTTTCCTCCCAACTGGTCGTTGGAACACAGATTAGAATTTATGTGTGGCTACTTAGAGAATGAACCAGCTGTAAGAATGCGATCGGTAATTCACGATTGCCACAGTGAAGGAGAATTTTACCATGCCTTCCTCTCAGCATATTGGTCTCAAGCCACACAAGACCGCGTAAAACATAGCATCATGATGATGAAACACTTTGAACAATCTGAATTTTCCAGTCTTGTGAAATATTTTGAAGACATGTTGCACAAGAATCAGTACCTGTCAAACCCATACAGCCCCTCAGAACTCATCCGCATTTGCTTACTCAAATTGCCTGAACATTTACGACATATTATTTTAGCAGGACGTTGCAAAGACGACATTGAAGCATTTCAGGGACTGTTACAAGAATTAGAAATTGACACTGACAATCGCGGAACGCGAAACCAGGAACACAGCAATTACAGGTCACATCCGTCGCAATTCCGCGATGAAAGAAGTAATAACTTTACACGACAAGGCTATTCTCACAACACAAATCGTGACCAAAACAGACACCACCCGTATGACAACCGTTGGCAGAGTAGTAATAACTACAGGGAAAGATCACCTCTCCGTGGTAGTGACTATCACAGAGACAATAAGAGAAACAGACAATATGGGAACCAAAATAAATACTATCAAGGGAGACAGAATAACTTCAGACGCAACGGTCCACCACGCAATTACGATTCCGGGAGAAATTCTCCACCACATGACCGACAAACAAGAAACTATGTCAACTACCGACATAACGACAGACCTGAATTCCATCAGAACTGGCGAGCTTTAAACAGAGCTGGGCCCTCTCGTCACGGTGAATTTGTAGAAGTTAGGCCTCCTAATCCCAATAACGACGCGCGCCAACAAAGGAACAGACAATGACTCGCACCGCAGGCAGCCGCGTGCGCCAGGTGGCTCAGAGAAAAATAACATAGACGCTAACCTTGACAAAAATTCCAGTATTCTTTTACCGACGTATACCACATGATAATTGCGTTAAAGTTGAAACTCTGCGTGCTAGGAAGAGTAAAGGGCTACACCACATTTCACATGTAAAACCATTTATTGGGAGATAATCTGCTTTTTAACTTTGTCTTTGCCATAAAACGTTTCGCTTCACATTTCTAGTATGCTTTGTCAGACTTAAGAAACTGTTACCATGCAACAATGTTTGAAGTTAAATATCCAATCAAGAACCAACAGAACTTATTTAAACAGAAATGACGAATGCATTGTTATAGTGAACAGACGGCACAGTGTTATTGTGTGTGTACATTCTTGCTTGTTTGTTGCACGATTACGTAACGACTATAAGGCTCACATACTTAGAACATTTACCAGTACTGCTAATGAGATTTTAATGCAACATTTTGGTTTATTTGAAAATACATTCTGAATTTAAAGTGCTTTCTGAGAGATAGCAGATGACACAGAGGTTAGTTTATGTAACAGCTACACGATTTTTATCACGACGCTACTAAGGAGTGACAATTTACAATGTTGCTTTTGCGGTGTATCTGTCTTATATCTGCACAGTTTTTTCTGAATTCTTCTATAAAGTGAGACATGTTTTAGTGGTGACTTTTGTGCTATTGCTACAAGGAGACAGCCTTTTCCATAGCACAACAATACGTTACAGCACAGTACTTTCATCATCACAACAATAAGCGTAATAACTAAGATATCTCTACGCAAAGCATTTCACTTTTGTTTATCATGAGGTAAGTACATTGGCTTCTGCAGAACTTAGCTTTTGGAGGAAAATAACTACGACACTTTCACAGAGATTATGCACATTTAGCGCTACAGGACGCGCATTTCAGTGATTAATTTTGTACTTAAAACATTTATTTTTAAAGATTTTTGAATTACAAAGAAAGTTTTCAGTGATACATTTCATTTCATTGCTGTAATCTGTAACACCTGAGGGTATAATTACATTAATCCTCAGGGGGGTACACGCTTACTTTGTGTACCATGTGTTTGGCAAGCACAAGGAACCCTAGCTAATATGGTATTTGCTTATACAACTTTACACATCGGTACCATATTTCTCTAACACACAAATTACACAGCTATCTGATCATTTAACTGAGAGATAAACATTTTTTTTACTACGTCAGTGACAGATGTTTACGCAATTACACAGTTGGATAACTTCACACTTATGAAACTGTATTTTGTCTGTACTTTGTAAACTGTTCATATTTTTTCGGAATCACTGTGATACTATGAGAGCTTTGAATGATATATTGGGTATGAGATCATGATTTTTAAAGTACGTTTGAGGTAGATGACACTATTTAAATGAGCAGAGAATTCTTTTTAGGCTTAGAAATTATTGGAGGAAGCTACGACGATTTTGAGATTTGACTGAGGTGTTATGATGTTATTATTACGACGACGATGTGTATTATGTTGTTGAGGAATGTTTATTATGCTACGTATTTCTTATGATGAAATACTGAAGAAGTGTCGACGAATAAGGTAAGGAATAATGAGTAGTGTTTAGGGACTCTGATTTGTGGAAAAGGTTGTTGGAAACCAAGAATCGTACTTTAAGAGTTATGAAATGTGTGTGTATATTCGTGAATGTATTACAATGCAGACGAAAATTTTTTTGGACACTGTTATATCAATAGCATTTTGTTTCTACAGATTTGCAACGCTAATTCTTGACCTGTGAAATATTTTTATATGACTGCCACGGTAGCGGAAACTGCTGTCGTAAATATTTCCGTAAGAAAGTTAAGTGACCACCTGCACGTAATGCGTCGCGGGCACCCAGCTGTCAGACGCCTGGAGAAAAAGCCATTATTGCGAGCCCTTTTCAGCGGCACAGGTAGAAAAAAAAGGGGACGTGGGACGTGTCAAACACCTGGAGAACAAGCCATTAGGATGTGCCTTTCATCGCTAATGCGACACCCTCGTTACTTGAAAACATATGATTACTCGCACTTTGTGCTAATTACTGAAATGCTTATGAATTGATGGGAAATATTCGTACATCTGTAAACCCGATAATGACAAGTGTCTTTCTACGAGAGTTGAGAGCTACTAACATATGAAATGTCACATGACTACTGAATGATATTTTTATGCTTTGCTTTTCATAGTTGCTTATTTGATTTGATATCTGGTTTCCAGCTGTGTTGCAGCATTGCTTTTATAAAATGAAATGCATTTGCTAATGTGAACACTTTCTGTCAACAGATCTATTAAATAATTATTTTATGATCCACATTCTTTAAAAAAGGAGCACTTGGAAAGGAAAGAACAATAAGAAGGAACTAGTAACTGCATTCATAATTTTCTTTTCAAGTAATTGGTAACTTTTTGGTAGAATAACTTCTTGTGGTGCACCACTTTAATTACATAGACATTAAGATGTGAATATACACTTCCCTTATCTGCATTGTTGTTTTTACTGTAATATCTTTTCTGCTTGAGCTATGTCATGTTTAGATATAAGTTATTTCTGCTGCTATTTGCCAGGCATAGTGCTACTAAATTTCACTTTGTATTACTCTGTTAAGCTAGTTTTACTACTGACTTATTTTTCTTGTTACTGTACATTGGCTCATATTAGTTGTAATATTGCAATTGCTTTGGCATTTGTATTTTTGTCATTGCTGTTTGTGATAATTTGTTATGTGATGCTGCATTGCCTCGTCCCTTAGTTTAGCATCTGAGCTCAGTAGATTTAATTTAGCTTAAGAGGGGGTAGCCTCTAAGAGAATGAGTTGCGATGAATAGGAAGAAATGCATTCAGAAGTTATACAAAAAAAAGTACAGAAAACAGGTTTAGGTAGAATTTTCTTGGAAATAAATGATGAGGTAAGATAATGGAAAATAAAAATGAGGTAAGAAATGTGTGAACATATAAATACAGAAAGCATGCTTAGATAGAATTTTTTTGGTGGAAACAAAGGATGAAATAAGAGGAAAGATATATGAAGTTTTGGGTTGGACTGCAGTACCACATGTTACACTGAAAACGAACCCTGTCCTTTCCTATTAGTGTTATCCCACTATGTTGTGTACCCTTGTGTAGTTGTTTTCTTCCTGTCTCTGTGTAGTTTCATAGAATTTTTTCTTCTTTTAATATTAAGCTACATTCACTATGATGAGGAATACTGTTATCCTCAAATATAAGTTGCATTAATAATATGTTATTTTCTTTGTAAAGTTGTTTACAATTCTGTTCTGTTTCAATGTTCATGTGTGAAATTAATGTTTCGAAAACTATTCTCATTATTTTATGTATGTACTTATGTCACTATTTTTGTAACACTGATGTATATGCTATTTCTATTCTTTTGTAACGCCTGTTTTACTACAAATGTTATCTATATTGTTATGTTTTTAATGATGTATTTTGTACCTTTGTAATTGTATTCTTATGTTATAAAATTGTAATTGTCACCAGTTCATGACATTATTAACTTGTTAGTTACATTTCACTGCACACGTTTCTGTTGGTCATAGTATATGGACAATATGTGAGAAGTAGGGACTGATAGTGTTTGCATGTGTGTTAATGATTCAGCAAGGGACTGGATAACAGCATTGCTCGTTCTAAGGACAATTCCAAAAACTTTGTGAGTGCACAAGTGGTGGTTTATGGACTTGCTATATTCTCTGCAAGACTCTTTGATGGTGAATGTGCACCTGCACAATCGCAACAGATGGCTGCTGGCCATCTCTACAAGGACTACAGTGGGTCTGCACCTCTGGTGGCCCACCAATACCGTAATCTCTACCAGGACTACAGTGGGTCTGCTCTGTGATGACCTACCTACCAATATTCTTCAAAACTTCGAATGACTCTGCTGTGGGTTTGCTCCATTGTGGCCCATTACCTGTCAGCATGTCGAGAGTCAGCACTGTCTTTCCGTTGGAAGGACAACACTACTTCTTCAAGACTGCATGGAAATCCACTACTTCTGTGTGCAATTTCTTTTGCTAATGAGACTTTGTGAAAAAAAAAAAAACCTGTGATTACCGTAATGAACAATGTGGACTGTCTTTATGGATTGTGAGAAATTTTGATCTTTTGACCAACATAACATTAATAAGTGTGTGCATTTTATATCTTTGTTACTGTAATTGTGAAAAATTTTTGTCAAATCTGTATTGGCCAGTGCCCAACACCATTTGTAAAAATTTTTGTGGGGAGCATGGGGGCTATGTAAGTAGGCTGTTTATGTTTTCTTATTGGCAACGTTACGTAGCGCTCAATATGAAAATCACTGGCTGTGCTGTGTGCAGTCTGTCGCTAGTTTGCATTGTTGTCTGCCATTGTAGTGTTGGGCAGCGGCAGCTGGATGTGAACAGCGCGTAGCGTTGCGCAGTTGGAGGTGAGCCGCCAGCAGTGGTGGATGTGGGGAGAGAGATGGCGGAGTTTTGAAATTTGGCATGAACTGATATATATATTATGACTTGTGATGATATTAAGGTAAATACATTGTTTGTTCTCTATTAATATCTTTCATTTGCTAACTATCCCTATCAGTAGTTAGTGCCTTTAGTAGTTTGAATCTTTTATTTAGCTGGCAGTAGTGGCGCTTGCTGTATTGCAGTAGCTTGAGCAGCGAAGATTTTTGTGAGGTAAGTGATTTGTGAAAGGTATAGTTTAATGTTTGTCAGGGCCATTCTTTAGTAGGAAATTTTGAAAGTCAGATTGCGTTGCGCTAAAAATATTGTGTGTCAGGTTAAGCACAGTCCTGTATAATTGTTCAAAGGGGACGTTTCAACACACATCCATGCCCGAGGCAGGTTTCGAACTTGCGACCGTACAAGATCTTAATACAACACCTTCTGATACAGGAAAGTACATGATCAAACACAATGTTTACGAAAATGAAATGTATCTTTACACTATTTGTGGCGCGTGTCTGTGCCTCATGGCTACTGGAGTGAATCTTTTAATACTGAATACTGGCAAACACATCCTGCCACAGACAACATGTTTGTTCTTCTTGATTGCCGAATCCAGAGTGACGAACAGCCCGAAACACTTCATGCGCCATACCAGAAAAGGGGTAACTCGAACGCTTCCGAAGTGCTTCGACTGCAATTTCGTCAGTCTTTTGTTTTTGATTTAAATTGTTTTTCATAATTCTAAAATGACTGATTGATAGTCAGCTGTTGAGAGATATTTATATTAAAAATTGAAGTCATTCCAATGAGTAGTTTAACTAATAATAATAACTTTAACGTTTTGGCGTCCTTGCTCCGAACACAGCAACCAATCACAGAGCAGTAGCACTATGCAGGCGGTCTTTCTCACGGGAATCGTACCGAATCTAACATCTGTCAAAGGTACCTCACAACACATTTCGTCATCTACGTACTTCTTGCATCTCCACTGCTCTGGACACAGCTTCTTGGAGCCTAATATGATGGCTGACTAAGCCAGAAATATTGCACATCCCCTTCCTTCTGAGATTTCCAAAAATTAGGATGTTCTCGAAGACAACACACAATTTTGGACATATGTAAATAAATTGAACCAAATTTTGATAGAACCGTAAACTAATACTTAATCTCGCAAGAGCCAAGCTATCACACTATCCCTACTTTGATATCAACACGTATACATTGAGATGGCTTTTACGCATTTTCCCTATCATTATTAGTAAACTCTTCCAAAATCTGAGAATAAGAAAGTGTTATGATGACTGCAATAAATTCAAAACAGTAACACCCTACACCACGAACACCATCAACTTGAAGTTACATCTACTGATCTCACAATAATTTGAAAAAGAAGTCAACATTTTACTAACAGCATATCATTATATGATTACACAAACCACATGAATAAGAGAATTTTCAAAGGAAATCACATAAAACAGAAAAAAATCAGCTCATAGCTGCCTTTCAAATTCACCAAAGAAAGTTTTGAAGATACCTAAATACATAGCACCTCAAAAAATAATCACCTATTATCGGCTCATTGCCGTCCTTTAAGAGACAAAGAAAATTACACTGTCGATAAATTACATGAAAATTTAAATATACATATTATTATCGGCTCATTGCCGTATTTTAAAGGACACTTTACTAACACTTCATCAAACTGTCGTCAACTTTAGAAATACAAAGAATGAAAAGAAAGATCTGCAATTCACTAATTGACGTACATTTTGAAACAGCACTTCACTCTCAACATTACAGGAACAAACACATGTGATCCACAACAGCAACTTGAGATTCCGTTGTCCATGCTGTGATCTTACATTGCGTAGTTCAGTCTCAATTGGTGCTGGGTTTAACAAGTGACTGTCCATTCTCACTCTCCAACTCCAGCGTACAGGACCGGTACAATTCATGTAACAGTATAAAATGCCTTACGTAAGATGTCTAACAGAACTTAAATAAACCTTGAATTAACTTTTGATTATATCATACAATGAATATGTACATAAATAGACTCAAAAAGTAAACATTATTCAGAACCTCCGTATTCCACACAGTGCAGTGGAAACAACTAGGCGCCTCACGTGTACTGCATGCACAGAACAAATGTGGTCAGTGACACGTCATCTGCAGTAATGCAGTGGAGGTAAAGGAGGATCATCGTTATTAACACCAAAAATCAATTCATTCTTCCTTTCCTGCCGTAAGCTCTGCAGGGTTCATGGTGTCGGTTCCCTCCAGTACTACTTCAGACATTAGTCGAGCCCGTGCCACGTCCTGTTTCGGCACTTCGTGTGCTCGCGGGGGCCCTACACGGTATTACGCAGGTGTACCAATTTCTTTAGTTCTTCAGTATATATTATAAGACAGGAGACATTTTAATTTATGAAGATTGTTTCATAAGGAAGAGCGTCTGAATGTAAATGGAGTTGGCTGCAAATGATAGATGATTCGCAATGGGAAGGCTATTGTGTGATCCGCTCTGTAAACCAACTGTGCTGTGCAATTGGTACGGCCGCACTACTTTGGCACTGTCACTTGGGTAAGTCCGCCCACCACGGCCTGTTAGTATCGTATTAGATGGGAAAAATCGGTTTTTATTTGTCCTGATGTCCCTTAAAGCGCATTAAATACATCAACGACCTCGATGATTTAATTGTTCTACGGCCATAGTCTGTGTAAATATTAACGGATTTTAACCGTCCTGAAGCCAAAAATCCCATAAAAAGCAACAATGAGGTCGGTTCTGAAGTGCTGTGATAGTGGTGCAACGCGTGTTCAGTATGTTACCCACCGTTTACAGCTACATCTACATCTACATCTATATGATTACTCTGCAATTCACATGTAAGTGCTTGGCAGAGGGTTCCTCGAACCACAATCATGCTATCTCTCTACCATTCCACTCCCGAACAGCGCGCGGGAAAAACGAACACCTAAACCTTTCTGTTCGAGCTCTGATTTCTTTTATTTTATTTTGATAATCATTCCTACCTATGTAGGTTGGGCTCAACAAAATATTTTCGCATTCGGAAGAGAAAGTTGGTGACTGAAATTTCGTAAATAGATCTCGCCGCGACGAAAAACGTCTTTGCTTTAATGACTTCCATCCCAACTCGCGTATCATATCTGCCACACTCTCTCCCCTATTACGTGATAATACAAAACGAGCTGCCCTTTCTTGCACCCTTTCGATGTCCTCCGTCAATCCCACCTGGTAAGGATCCCACACCGCGCAGCAATATTCTAACAGAGGACGAACGAGTGTAGTGTAAGCTGTCTCTTTAGTGGACTTGTTGCACCTTCTAAGTGTCCTGCCAATGAAACGCAACCTTTGGCTCGCCTTCCCCACAATATTATCTATGTGGTCTTTCCAACTGAAGTTGTTCGTAATTTTAACACGCAGGTACTTAGTTGAATTGATAGCCTTGAGAATTGTCTATTTATCGAGTAATCGAATTCTAACGGATTTCTTTTGGAAATCATGTGGATCACCTCACACTTTTCGTTATTTAGCGTCAACTGCCACCTGCCACACCATACAGCAATCTTTTCTAAATCGCTTTGCAACTGATACTGGTCTTCGGATGACCTTATTAGACGGTAAATTACAACATCATCTGCGAACAACCTAAGGGAACTGCTCAGATTGTCACCCAGGTCATTTATATAGATCAGAAACAGCAGAGGTCCCAGGACGCTTCCCTGGGGAACACCTGTCATCACTTCAGTTTTACTCGATGATTTGCCGTCTATTGCTACGAACTGCGACCTTCCTGACAGGAAATCACGAATCCAGTCGCACATCTGAGACGATACTCCATAGGCCCGCAGCTTGATTAGAAGTCGCTTGTGAGGAACGGTGTCAAAAGGTTTCCGGGAATCTAGAAATACGGAATAAACTTGAGATCCCCTGTCGATAGCGGCCATTACTTCGTGCGAATAAAGAGCTAGCTGCGTTGCACAAGAACGATGTTTTCTGAAACCATGCTGATTACGTATCAATAGATCGTTCCCTTTGAGGTGATTCATAATGTTTGAATACAGTATATGCTCCAAAACCCTACTGCAAACCGACGTCAATGATATAGGTCTATAGTTCGATGGATTACTCCTACTACCCTTCTTAAACACTGGTGCGACCTGCGCAATTTTCCAATCTGTAGGTACAGATCTGTCGGTGAGCGAGCGGTTGTATATGAGTGCTAAGTAGGGAGCTATTGTATCAGCGTAATCTGAAAGGAACCTAATCGGTTGCCCGTATCAAGCGATTTGAGTTGCATCGAAACCCCAAAGGTATCTACTTCTAAGAAATTCATGCTAACAGCTGTTCGTGTTTCAAAGTCTGGAATATTCCATTCGTCTTCCCTGGTGAAGGAATTTCGGAAAACTGCGTTCAATAACTCCGCTTTAGCGGCACAGTCGTCGGTAACAGTACCAACGGCACTGCGCAGCGAATGTATTGACTGCGTCTTGCCGCTTGTGTACTTTACATACGACCAGAATTTCTTCGGATTTTCTACCAGATTTCGAGACAATGTTTCATTGTGGAACCTATTAAAGGCATCTCGCCTACAAGTCCGTGCCAAATTTCGCGCGTCTGTAAATTTTAGCCAATGTTCGGGATTTCGCGTTCTTCTGAACTTCGCATGCTTCTTCCGTTGCCTCTGCAACAGCGTTTGGACCTGTTTTGTGTACCATGGGGGCTCAGTTCCATCTCTTACCAATTTATGAGGTATGAACTCTCAATTGCTGTTGCTACTATACCTTTTAATTTAAGCCACATCTCGTCTACATTTGCATAGTCAGTTCGGAAGGAATGGAGATTGTCTCTTAGGAAGGCTTCTAGTGACACTTTATCCGCTTTTTTAAATAAAATTGTTTTGCGTTTGTTTCTGGTGGATTTGGAGGAAACGGTATTGAGCATAGCTACAACGATCCTGTGATCACTAATCCCTGTATCAGTCATGATGCTCTCTATTAGCTCTGGATTGTTTGTGGCTAAGAGGTCAAGTGTGTTTTCGCAACCATTTACTATTCGCGTGGGTTCGTGGACTAACTGCTCGAAATAATTTTAGGAGAAAGCATTTAGGACAATCTCGGAAGATGTTTTCTGCCTACCACCGGTTTTGAACAAGTAGTTTTGCCAACATATCGAGGGGATGTTGAAGTCCCCACCAACTATAACCGTTGTTAGGAGACTCATATTTTCTCTGAACTGTTCAGCAACTATATCATCGGAGTCTGGGGGTCGGTAGAAGGAGCCAATTATTAACTTAGTTTGGCTGGTATGTATAACCTCCACCCATACCAATTCGCACGGAGTATCTACTTCGACTTCACTACAAGATAAACCACTACTGACAGACACAAAGACTCCACCACCAATTCTGCCTAATCTATCTTTCCTGAACACCATCTGAGACTTCGTAAAAATTTCTGCACAGATTATTTCAGGCTTTAGCCAGCTTTCTGTACCTATAACGATTTCAGCTTCTGTGCTTTCTATTAGCGCTTGAAGCTCAGGGACTTTCACAGCACAACTGCAACAATTTACAACTACAATTCCGACTGTTCCTTGATCCAAGCACGTCCTGTATTTGCCATGCACCCTTTGAGATTGCAGCCCACCCCGTACTTTCCCGAGGCCTTCTAACCAAAAAAACCGCCACGTCCACGCCACACAGCCTCCGCTACCCGTGTAGCCGCCGGCTGAGTGTAGTGAACTCCTGACCTATTCAGCGGAACCCGAAACCCCACCACTCTATGGCTACAAGTCTAAATAGAGAAACGGCATATTTCCCAACAGATTAAAGTGTCTCAGGGGTCACGTTGAATTCAGCTACATTTGTAAATGGAACACTGAACGCAGCGTCATGATAAGTCCACAGCCAGAAGCCACTCGGATGAAGATCAGGAAAGGACACCTGATAATTCTAGTGGTAAATGAAGAGACAGAGATTGCTCTCATCTTACACTACCACTAGAACGACGTCGCCTTCACTGGTGACACTCATCAAATCGTCTAAGTCTTCTATAGTGGGCCCTCAGGACCGCCCTGATAAATCCACACCCCCCCCCCCCACTCCCCCTCTTCTTAGTGCACATCTTCTTCTGTTGCTTCCAAAGCATCTACTTTGGTAGCGACGCTCCCTCAAATGATGGGGACATCAGTCTTCTCAGCCCAGTCAGAGAAGCAACAGCCTCCTCCAACTCTAATAGGAAAGGGCACCCTAGGACCTCTACCTTCCAAGTTCTTCCCCCATGCAGTGACTGAAACAGCCAGAAGCTGCTGATCGCAGGATTTCACGGTCCTCCTCTGTACCTGAAGCACCTTCAGAGAAGCCCTCCCAGCAAGCTCCTAAAGAGAAGCGAGAGGGCAAAGAGATGAACAAGAAGTCTGTTAAGAAGCAAATATCTCCAGTGGCCCTCACACCCCCACAGCAGTCCTTAAGTATTACACTTGCTCTTTGCGTTGCCCTTCAGGAAACCTGATTTCCAGCTATATGGACGCCCACCCTTTGTGGCTATCAGAGGTATTATAAAACTCATACTGACTGTAACAGGATGTCAGTTGGAGTATGTACTTGCCTCTGTCTATAGAGAATCTGTGCCCTTTATAAGCTACGGCTCTCAGTGTGAGGACAAAGCAGAAAGTTACTGTCTGCAACATCTGCCTTCCTCCAGATGGTGAAGTCCCACACCCTGTATTTGGGTGCCCTAATTTCCCAACTCTACCCACCTTTTCTCCTTCAGGCGATTATAATGCCCATAACCCTTTGTGATGTGGAACCAACATTACTAGCCGTGGTAAAGATGTCGAGTAACTACCCGCTTAACTCGACCTTTGCTTCCTAAATACAAGTGTCCTCGCCGGCCGGGGTGGTCTAGCGGTTTTAGGCACTCCAGTCTGGAACCGCGCGACCGCTACGGTCGCAGGTTCGAATCCTGCCTCGGGCATGGATGTGTGTGACGTCCTTAGGTTAGTTAGGTTTAAGTAGTTCTAAGTTCTAGGGGACTGATTACCTCAGTAGTTAAGTCCCTTAGTGCTCAGAGCCATTTGAACCATTTGAACAGGTGTCCTCACTCATTCCAGTGTGACTTATGGCACGTACTTGGCCACTGACCTCTCAGTTTGCACTCTTTGCCTTCTACTGTCTACACTCTGGAGAGCACATGACAACTTTCCATTGTTTCTGTTCCTCCCCCTATTGTCACTCACCTCGACGCTTGCCCAGAGGGTCTAAGGCTGACTGTGAGGCTTTCACATCTACAACCACCACTGGATCTCCATTGCACGGCAATATCGACGAGGTCATAGAGACGATTACTGCTATCATTGTCTCTGCAGCTGAATTGACAATTCTTTGTTCCTCATGCTGCCTCCACCAGAAGACAGTGCCTTGACAGTTTCTGGAAATCACTGTGGTCATTATAGATTGTAGGCAGACCCTTCAACGTCATAAGCAGCACCCATCCCTGGAGCACCTCGTAGCCTTCAAGTGGCTCCGTGACTGGATCCATCAACTAATCAAAAAATGGAAGCAGGAGTGTTGGAAACGGTACATCTTCAGCATTGGAATACGAAATTCCCCTTCTCAGGTTTGGAGTAAGATTTGATGCCTTTATGGGAACCGGAGCCCTGCAAGGGTACTCGGGATTTCCACGAACTGAACTATTTATACTGCTCAAGATGCAATCGCAGAGCATTTTGCCGGGTATTATGCTCGAATCTCTGTGTCTGAGAGCTACTGCCCTGTCTTTCGTACCCTCAAACAGCGAGTGAAACGGCAACACCTATCCTTAGCTACACGCTACCCTGAGCAGTGAGTGGGAATTACTCAGCGCCCTTGTCAATCCTGGACCAGGCCGCATCATCACCAAATGATTAAATATCTGTCAACGGATTACCAGTGCCACCTCCCTGCCATGTTCAACCGCATGTGGAGCGAAGGCGAATTCATGTCGCTGGCGAGCTGGCGGTTGTGTTATCTCCCTGAGTCTCAGGGCTTTCTAGCTCCATTCCAGGGCTGTTTTCGCTGAGGTCGCTCCACCACCGACAACTTTTAATACCTGCCATCGGAGTGTCCTTTCCACGTCGTCATTATCTTATTGCCGTCTTTTTTGAGCAGACAAAAGCCTATTCCACTATTTGGCAACACCACATCCTCGCTACATTGCAGAAGTGGGGTCTCAGCGGCCACTCCTAATTTTTATACAGAATTTTTGGTCGCTCCGCGCATTCAGAGTTCATGTCTGTGTTTCGAATAGTCCCCCCATATTCAAGAGAATAGGCCCCATGGGACTCTGTACTGAACGTCCCACTCTTTTAATGTCCTTTAATGGTCCTGCAGCAGCTGTGGGGTCCTCGCTCTTCTTATACGCTGACGACCTTTGCATTTCCTTTAGCTCCTGTACTATTGCTCCGGCTGAACGTCAACTGCAGGGAGCCATAGGGAAGGCGAAGACGATTGGTCCTCAACCATGGCTTTCAGTTTTCAGCCGTCAAGACTTGAGTCATTCAGAACTTCAGCTCAATGACCAAATACTTAATGCAATGGAGACTTATCGCTTTTGAGAATCGGTTTTCGAAGCCTGCTTAATTTGGCTTTCCCATCTTCGTCAGCTTAAGCAAAAGTTCTGGCGGCATCTTAACATTCTTCGCTTCTTCGCTGCTTGAGTCGCACTGACTGGGATGCAGATAGCTCTATACTGCTGCAGCTGTACAAAGCCCTTGTGGGGAGACAATTTGACTATGGGAGTGTGGCGTATGGTTCAGCGTCACCCTCAGCACTGCAGCCGCTGGAGCCTATACACCACTATGGAGCTCGACTTGCGACGGGAACTTCCTGAACAAACCCAGGGAACAGCCTCCTTGTGGAAGCTGGGGTTCCTCCACTGCGGATCAGGTGAAAACAGTTTTGCGAATTGTACCACACTTATTCGTAGTTCGCCTCAATATTCCAATAACCGTCTCCTTTTCCATAACATGGCAATCCGTATCGCACAATGGCGGCCCGGTTCAGAGACTCAATTTGCAGTCCATGTTCCGTCCCTTCTAACTCGAGTCTCTCCCTCTAGAACCTTTCCTATGGGTCTACTCACATACAACTCCACGTTCCATACCTCGGCCACAGCTTTGTCTGAACCTATTACAAGGCCCAAAAGACTTATTTCAGCCTGAGGCCCTCTGGCTCCAATTTTTTCTATTCTTGTCATGTTTCAGGGCTCAGGAATGATCTACACCGATGGCACAATCGTCGATAGTTGCACTGGTTTCGCCTATGTTCATGCTGGCCATACTGAACAGCACTCCTTGCCGAATGGTTGCAGTGTTGGTAGCCACCTCTTTTGCTCTTGGGCGTATCTGCTCCTGCACAAGTGAGCCCTTCCTTCTGTAACGCCTCCTTAAGCAGTATACAAGCTCTCGGCAAATGCTTACTTTGCCATCCTTGGGTAATGTCTACCGTAGAGTCTGTTTATGCCCTCGAAAACAATGGACGTTCAGTGACCTTCATCTGGACTCCAGGTCACAACGGAATCCCAGGAAATGAACTTGCTGACAGGCTGGCCAAACAGGCTATCAGTAAACTGGCTTTGGAGATCTGCACACCGGAGATGGATCGCCAATCGGGCCTAAGCTGTAAAGTTTCCGGGATCTGGAATACCAAATGGCAGGTTCTAAGTTCAGAAAATAAACTGTCATTAAGAAGACAATGAATGTGTCGAGGTCATTAATGCAAGCCAGTCATAGGGACTCCATTGTCCTTGTCTGGCTCTGCATCAGCCATACTTGGCTGACTCATGGTCACCTTCTCCATCTTGAGGACACACCCCAGTGTCACTGTTGCTCTCGATTGACAGTAGTTCACATTTCGTTGGACTGTCCCAATATGTCCACCCTGAGGTGGTCTTCTAACCTTCCTGACGGACTGCCTATGGTGTTAGGTGACAATACCTCAACGGCTGGTCTAGTTTTACATTTTCTTCCATCACTTCTTTCATCACTCAGTATAAGGGTGGACGTGGTTTTCTCTCTCCCAGGTCTTCACACTACCTTTATTTTAGCTATTCCTCGCTCTCTATGGTGCTCTCTGTTCAACTTCGTGTTCGTCTTTTTACCATATGTTTTTCTCTTTCCTTGTGCTTTTAGGCTGGAGATTTTAGTGTGCTGCAAACTGGCTGGTTCAGCTTTTTTATCCTTGCAATCAGTCAGCCCAGGACATCTACTGTATTATTTTACTACCTCCTATGCGTTTTTCCTTTCAGGTAATGTTTTCACCTTCGGCTTGCTTCTTTCGTTTTCTCCTTCTGTGTGGTTACACAGTTAATTTTACACCTTTTGTTCGTTTCCCCGATTTTATATGAAAGCATTCATGTGAGGTACCGTTTTCGTCCGTGACAGGAGGAGAGATGGAAGAACAGGTGATGAGGCTATACACTTGTTAAATAGAGTATGGACACATATGTCGTGTTGACAAGACACCACAATAACCGTTATAGTGTAAGTAAGGTCCTCACAGTTTACAATTACAGACTGGCATGAATAAACATGTCACAGCTCCTGCAGAGGTAGATGAAGTAGGAAGTGGTGAACAGAGCGATGGGGAGTAGTAGACGAGTGCAAATATATGTGTCAACGACGTAGATCGGCACAGGAAAGAGGCTGTATCTATTAAATATATAAAGCAGAGTGTATGTACGTATGTCTAGGACCACCTCCCAAATCCATGGATCGATTTCAGCCAAATATGGGTCAGATACAAAAGCCCTCATGAATATCAGCGTTGTAGGGTATATAACTTCCAGCATCAAACAGGATCAGAGATGGGAGCAAAAGGTTTTCTTTCTCCAGCTCTTGTGACTTTGGTTGCAAGATACAACAGGCCTTTTGTATGGGAACAGATCAGCCTGCCAAATAAAACTGCCTTGCAGAACTTGTGTCACACTGACTACCTCAGCCAATTCTTCCAGCTTTGAGAGACTCTCCTGGCCTTCGGGTGGATACTGTTTATTTATCGTCTGAGGACACACCCAACGCCCATCGTGGAGACCAACACTGCGGTTCTCAGCTTTTCTCGTTTGTAGACTTAAGCAGGATGGCATTCTTGGGACTTGGATTATGTCCCCGCAAATGGGTTCCCCTGCATAGCTCTTAGTAATGTTACTACATATCAGAAACCGTGAGGCGGCCCCAGATCGCACTCTGGCAAGGCTCTGTATCAGTAACTAGTGAGACACTGTATTTTGTGAATTTTGTTCTTACTGTCGAAACCAACGTAGTTCGTTGTCTATAAATTTGTTAAAACTTGATTGTTTACTTCTGTCCCCAAGAGGGAGAGATAAGAGGAGGAATATATGATCAGAGAGAGAGGGGTGAAGGAATTGGACGAGATACGGTTTCTCATGCCCCAACACTTACGTTGTCCTTCAAAATAGTAGCGTAGCAGTGAAATCGGTCTCTTTTATCGGCTGCATTTGTATAGTCGCCTGTACAACAGCGGCAAATAATTGATTTTCAAGCCTGTCTTGCAAGAAAGGCGTGTTGTGGGAATAGTGTTCGCTTCCTTTATTGAAATGTAATGCCAGCTAGCCGATGGAGTGCACGAAATTTTCTTCACCCTGAATATTTGGATCATAAGGGTTCTAACTGGTGACTTACAATGATTTCTTCCCCTTTGACAATGTCTTTGTGGCATTGATGGCATCTTGGTCGACCGCAGCCAACTCACCACACACACAGCCAACAGGCAAGCTCACTCTTCGGTTGCTCGCTGTCTCGCTGGTGAGTGCCATGCATACACGCCACCAGAGGACATTAAATATACATGACCTCTCTGCCAGCGACTCTTACCGGCTGGCACGTCTTCCTAAGCTTTCGAAATTTACCTGATGTAGTTCATAAAGACGTAAGAACAGAAGACTGCAGTGTACAAGATGCCACTAAGCAATGTTTCAGTGTCTTATAAAATGGTACCAGCATCCAAGAATATTTGTTTCTGTCAAGAACATTACGTTCATTGTATGTGACTTAGCACCACAGTGGCAGCTACAGCTTGACTAAGTTATGTATATCTCAGCAGTCATCTATATGAACTTTTAACTATATTACCTTTTTGTATGTTTCTGACTGTCTAGGTCCACCGCCTCAGCTAGTGACACATCACCCTTCGTCTGAGAGTAGCATTTGTACTCAACACGCTCAATTATTTTTTTCGTACCTAAGTCTTCCGCTATACTTTCCATTCTCTAGCACCATGAAAGATATTCTGTGATGACTTAGCACGTGTTCTATAACCCCATCCCTTCTTCTTCTCAGTGTTCACCATACATTTCTTTTTCCACCGACTTTGCGAGAAACCACCTCATTTCCTATCTTATCAGCCGACTTAATTTTCAGTATCCTTCTACAGCACAACTCACATTTTCTTCTTTTCGGTATTCCCCTCAGTGCATGATTCACTACTACGCAGTGCTTTGTTCCAAACGCACATTTCTTCCCCAAATTAAGGCTAATGTGTGATAATAATGGGCTTGTTTTGCAAATAAATAACTGAGGTCGTCGTAGTAGGCGCTAATATGAGGCGAAGAGACTGGTACAGGAGAAGAGGGAGCGTGGCGGGCTGTATCAATCCAGGCTGACGATAACAGAAATATACAGGGTTATTACAAATGATTGAAGCGATTTCACAGCTCTACAATAACTTTATTATTTTAGATATTTTCACAATGCTTTGCACACACATACAAAAACTCAAAAAGTTTTTTTAGGCATTCACGAATGTTCGATATGTGCCCCTTTAGTGATTCGGCAGACATCAAGCCGATAATCAAGTTCCTCCCACACTCGGCGCAGCATGTCCTCATCAATGAGTTCGAAAGCATCGTTGATGCGAGCTTGCAATTCTGGCACGTTTCTTGGCAGAGGAGGTTTGAACACTGAATCTTTCACATAACCCCACAGAAAGAAATCGGATGGGGCTAAGTCGGGAGAGCGTGGAGGCCATGACATGAATTGCTGATCATGATCTCCACCACGACCGATCCATCGGTTTTCCAATCTCCTGTTTAAGAAATGCCGAACATCATGATGGAAGTGCGGTGGAGCACCATCCTGTGGTACGTTTAGCTCCTTGCTTGCTTTATTCGTCGACTTCCGCGGGCTATGCGTGAAACTTGCCCGCACGCGTTCAACCGTTTCTTCGCCCACTGCAGGCCGACCCGTTGATTTCCCCTTACAGAGGCATCCAGAAGCTTTAAACTGCGCATACCATCGCCGAATGGAGTTAGCAGTTGCTGGATCTTTGTTGAACTTCGTCTTGAAGTGTCGTTGCACTGTTATGACTGACTGATGTGAGTGCATTTCACGTACGACATACGCTTTCTCGGCTCCTGTCGCCATTTTGTCTCACTGCGCTCTCGAGCGCTCTGGCGGCAGAAACCTGAAGTGCGGCTTCAGCCGAACAAAACTTTATGACTTTTTCTACGTATCTGTAGTGTGTCGTGACCATATGTCAATGAATGGAGCTACAGTCAATTTATGAAATCGCTTCAATCATTTGTAATAGCCCTGTATATTACTGCGAGAGCTGCATATGATATAGTGTGTATGCGCAGTATAAATTGGCTTGACAGTAGAGCACTGTGCCTCAACCCCAGTATCGTATAAAGTGTTCTCCCAACGAAACAGCCGGTGCTGCGAAGTTTACGGACGTGCTAAATGAGTGCGTTTCATCCCACTTGTACTCTGCGCCTGCTATGCATGAGAACGACCCCTCTCTCGCATCACTCAATGGATACGGTTCCGCCGTAAAACTTTTGAGAGGCTGAAAGCTGCTGATTACGACCGTGGCACGGCCTGGCCCGTTCGCGCCACTGCATAATGGAGCGCCGGAGAACGCCCGCTGATGAGGGAACAAAGGCGACAAATTAGCCAAGAGCACTCGCACTCTCGGCTGCAAAATAACCGTGTGGTAATCGCAAAGGTATCAAGAGCGCGCGAATTTCGCTGCACGTACTATTTCCAAGAGCAGTGGTACCTCACCGAGGAACTTCCGGAGCGAAAAGTATATTCTGTGTCTTTTGCATGGAGATTAGGCGAGGTTAAGAAGAAACGTCTTCCAGAGATGAACTACTTTAGTCATCGCCGGAAATAAGTACTTCGTTGCACTGTACGACTTAATACAACACGACGAAGACAAGTTAATGGAAGATAGGTACATGATTTTTTTTTTTTTTTTTTTTTTTTTTTTTTTTTTTGTCATCAGTCTACTGACTGTTTTGATGCGGCCCGCCACGAATTCCTTTCCTGTGCTAACCTCTTCATCTCAGAGTAGCACTTGCAACCTACATCCTCAATTATTTGCTTGACGTATTCCAATCTCTGTCTTCCTCTACAGTTTTTGCCCTCTACAGCTCCCTCTAGTACCATGGAAGTAATTCCCTCATGTCGTAGCAGATGTCCTATCATCCTGTCCCTTCTCCTTATCAGTGTTTTCCACATATTCCTTTCCTCCCCGATTCTGCGTAGAACCTCCTCATTCCTTACCTTATCAGTCCACCTAATTTTCAACATTCGTCTGTAGCACCACATCTCAAATGCTTCGATTCTCTTCTGTTCCGGTTTTCCCACAGTCCATGTTTCACTACCATACAATGCTGTACTCCAGACGTACATCCTCCGAAATTTCTTCCTCAAATTAAGGCCGGTATTTGATATTAGTAGGCTTCTCTTGCCCAGAAATGCCTTTTTTGCCATAGCGAGTCTGCTTTTGATGTCCTTCTTGCTCCGTCCGTCATTGGTTATTTTACTGCCTAGGTAGCAGAATTCCTTAACTTCATTGACTTCGTGACCATCAATCCTGATGTTAAGTTTCTCGTTGTTCTCATTTCTGCTACTTCTCATTACCTTCGTCTTTCTCCGATTTACTCTCAAACCATACTGTGTACTCATTAGACTGTTCATTCCGTTCAGCAGATCATTTAATTCTTCATCACTTTCACTCAGGATAGCAGTCATCAGCGAATCGTATCATTGATATCCTTTCACCTTGTATTTTTATTCCACTCCTGAACCTTTCTTTTATTTCCATCATTGCTTCCTCGATGTACAGATTAAAGAGTAGGTGCCAAAGGCTACAGCCTTGTCTTACACCCTTCTTAATACGAGCACTTCGTTCTTGATCGTCCACTCTTATTATTCCCTCTTGGTTGTTGTACATATTGTATACGACCCATCTCTCCCTATAGCTTATCCCTACTTTTTTCAGAATCTCGAACAGCCTGCACCATTTTATATTGTCGAACGCTTTTTCCAGGTCGACAAATCCTATGAAAGTGTCTTGATTTTTCTTTAGCCTTGCTTCCATTATTAGCCGTTACGTCAGAATTGCCTCTCTCGTCCCTTTACTTTTCCTAAAGCCAAACTGATCGTCACCTAGCGCATTCTCAACTTTCTTTTCAATTCTTCTGTATATTATTCTTGTAAGCAGCTTCGATGCATGGGCTGTTAAGCTCATTGTCCGATAATTCTCGCACTTGTCAGCTCTTGCCGTCTTCGGAATTGTGTGGATGATGCTTTTCCGAGAGTCAGACGGTATGTCGCCAGACTCATATATTCTACACACCAACGTAAATAGTCGTTTTGTTGCCACTTCCCCCAATGATTTTAGAAATTCTGATGGAATGTTATCTATCCCTTCTGCCTTATTTGACCGTAAGTCCTCCAAAGTTCTTTTAAATTCCGATTCTAATACTGGATCCCCTATCTCTTCTAAATCGACTCCTGTTTCTTCTTCTATCACATCAGACAAATCTTCACCCTCATAGAGGCTTTCAATGTATTCTTTCCACCTATCTGCTCTCTCCTCTGCATTTAACAGTGGAATTCCCGTTGCACTCTTGATGTTACCACCGTTGCTTTTAATGTCACCAAAGGTTGTTTTGACTTTCCTGTATGCTGAGTCTGTCCTTCCGACAATAATATCTTTTTCGATGTCTTCACATTTTTCCTGCAGCCATTTCGTCTTAGCTTCCCTGCACTTCCTATTTATTCCATTCCTCAGCGACTTACCTTTCTGTATTCCTGATTTTCCCGGAACATGTTTGCACTTCCTCCTTTCATCAATCAACTGAAGTATTTCTTCTGTTACCCATGGTTTCTTCGCAGCTACCTTCTTTGTACCTATGTTTCCCCCCCCCCCCCTTCTTGGCCCTTTTTAGAGATGTCCATTCCTCTTCAACTGTACTGCCTACTGCGCTATTCCTTATTGCTGTATCTATAGCGTTAGAGAACTTCAAACGTATCTCGTTATTCCTTAGTACTTCCGTATCCCACTTCTTTGTGTATTGATTCTTCCTGACTAATGTTTTGAACTTCAGCCTACTCTTCATCACTACTATATTGTGATCTGAGTCTATATCTGCTCCTGGGTATGCCTTACAATCCAGTATCTGATTTCGGAATCTCTGTCTGACCATGATGTAATCTAATTGAAATCTTCCCGTATCTCCCGGCCATTTCCAAGTGTACCTCCTCCTCTTGTGATTCTTGAACGGGGTATTCGCTATTACTAGCTGAAACTTGTTACAGAACTCAATTAGTCTTTCTCCTCTTTCATTCCTTGTCCCAAGCTCATATTCTCCTGTAACTTTTTCTTCTACTCCTTCCCCTACAACTGCATTCCAGTCGCCCATGACTATTAGATTTTCGTCCCCCTTTACATACTGCATTACCCTTTCGATATCCTCATACACTTTCTCTATCTGTTCATCTTCAGCTTGCGACGACGGCATGTATACCTGAACTATCGTTGTCGGTGTTGGTCTGGTGTCGATTCTGATTAGAACAACCCGGTCATTGAACTGTTCACAGTAACACACCCTCTGCCCTACCTTCCTATTCATAACGAATCCTACACCTGTTATACCATTTTCTGCTACTGTTGATATTACCCGATACTCATCTGACCAGAAATCCTTGTCTTCCTTCCACTTCACTTCACTGACCCCTACTATATCTAGATTGCATTTCCCTTTTCAGATTTTCTAGTTTCCCTACCACGTTCAAGCTTCTGACATTCCACGCCCCGACTCGTAGAACGTTATCCTTTCGTTGATTATTCAATCTTTTTCTCATGGTAACCTCCCGCTTGGCAGTCCCCTCCCGGAGATCCGAATGGGGGACTATTCCGGAACCTTTTGCCAATGGAGAGATCATCATGACACTTCTTCAATTACAGGCCACATGTCCTGTGGATACACGTTACGTGTCTTTAATGAAGTGGTTTCCATTGCCTTCTGCATCCTCATGTCGTTGATCATTGCTGATTCCTCCACCTTTAGGGGCAATTAACTGCAGGCAATTCTTCCTTTGTAACCATGTGAGCCTACCTTTGAGCATGCTTCATTAACACCTCAACTAGGAATTCACCTTCTCCTTTGTCACCAGACTACAGGGTTCACCGCTGTATATTTCAAAATCTAAACGAAGACATTGAGAAACCTCTGCCTGGTTTCAAGGCTGATGCCCTTTGAAAGTAAGGTCGTGTTTTTGCTGCTGAAGACAGTGATTACTTCAGCAGCTGTACTTTTACTCCTACTTTTCTTCACCCATACCTGCTGATACTGCTTCTCAAATAAGGAAATGAGTAAACTTGCTCAAGTATTTAGTTGAATTCTCACTTAGCCTCTCTCATCTGTATGTCATTTCATCATTTTCATTTGCGACTTATTTATTTTCGTACTGATTTCTCTCCCCATAACTTTACCCACTTCAGTCAACAGATCTCTAAGATCTTCTGCACTTTCTGGTAGGACAACTGTACCATCGGCCTATATTAACATACTCATACCTTGGCCGTGTATTGCAGTCCAGGATCATATTCTCGACCTGTCAAATTCACCTGATCTTGCCTCCGAGACAGCTGCCAGTACGTTGCCCTTCACCATATGACTTCCTATAACGGACTGTACTACAACAACACTCTGGGGTAAGTTGGTAAACTCGTAAATGAACAACAGATAAATGCGGTAAAATCTTATTATATTGTTGATGCTATGTGTCCTCCAACTCAGTAAGTGTACATTCATTACAGAAACTGCACAAAGAATTCCCGTAGCTGAAGTGACTGTAAATTTTTACACGCGTTACGACAGTAACAATGTTCGGGAAGAGATTACGCGTGCTTAAATTAACACTGCAGTTCTGCCATAAATTTAATGTGCTTTCCAACAGATGATTGTTGCTACCTGCCACTTTGAGACTTCTTACTACAACGACAGGATAGCTTAGGAATGGCTGGCATTTAAGAATACGATATCATCTCACACACAACATTATAAAAAAATCCCAATGTAGCAACGAAGTGGTCATCATCAAGGATAAAATCAGAACACTGAGGCAGTAAACACCGGAACAGTCGAAACACCCAACTTAACCGACATTAAGTGGAGTGACGGCATCGCACCTGGCATCAGATTTGCACCCTGACTGACATCGTCTAAGACTTTGGAAACATGGAACAAATATGTATCGTACGCGACTTTACTTGCTGAGACGTTATTCACTTAATATGCGCAGGAGCAAAATTTATTGTGCCACAACGCTGGAACTGACGTCGGCCGCAAGTCCGGTCGCTCCAACCACCAGCCGTGTCCTCAGAATAAAGCGTAACTGCCCACTACTACCTGTCATGGGCATCACTGACGTAACATATTCCATTTTAGAATTATTAATACTTTCAGTAGTATAATAACTTTGACTACTCCATTGCAAACTCTTTTGTAAAGATATCAGACTGAAGTTCATTGATCTCTTAACTATCACAATACATACAGTAACTCCATCACGCATGTAGTCAGGAATAATTAAACTCGTCCATAACTGTCACTCACTCCCTGTCAGAGATGGCTGCTGGCTGGCACTAGTGAAACCTGCAGTGTCGCAGGTGACTTCCGCACCGCGGTCTGTCGTTCTAGTGGGCCTCACGTCGAGTGAGGTGCTTTAGGCGTGAAGTAGCCGTCGCGCCTAGGCATTAATATTCACAAGTCTTTTGACTTCTAATTATATCATTTCTCGGGATGAACGAGAGTAATGCGCATTGACCTTACGCAAACATGAATACGAAACCTGCTTAAAGTTTAAACTTCAGAACACTATTACGGGTTTCCTCCTCCCTTGGGCTCCGATCGGGCTGTCAGTTCCGAAATTGTGTCTGTTTACAGCCGTGTACGGAAAATGGACATACCCTTGAGAACATTCCGATCATTAATGTCCACCTTGCACTGCCTGCATCTAGGGCTCCACTCCAAAGCAATGAGGTAAACAAATCGGTTAAGACACCGGAAAGGAGAAGGCCTCCTGCCACATTCAGACCATAATGATAGCGAGTACTCTCATTTTCCTACAACATTTACACCTGATCGTCTTAACTGCCGATCGCCTCCAAGTGTGTCATATATACGTAACAATAAAGTGCCAAAAAAACTGGTATAAGCATGCGTATTCAAATATAGAGATATGTTAACAGACAGAATACAGCGCTCCGGCCGACAGCGCCTATGTAAGACAAGTGTTTGGCGCAGCTGTTTCCAGGTTACTGATGCTACAACGTCACATTATCAAGTTTTAAGTGAGTGTGAACGTGGTGTTGTAGTCGGCGCACCAGGGATGGGATAGAGCATCTCCGAGATAGCCGTGAAGTGGGGTTATCTCGTACGACCATTTCACGAGAGTACCGTGAATATCAGGAATCCGGAAAAACATCAACTCTCCGACATCACTACGGCCGCAAAAATATACTGCAAGAATGGGACCAGCGACAACTGAAGACAATCGTTGTACGTGACAGAAGTGCAACCATTCCGCAAATTGCTGCAGCTTTCAGTGGTGGACCATCAAAAAGTGTCAGCGTGTGATCTATTCAACGAAACATCATCGATCTGGGATTTCGGTGCCGAAGGTCCACTCGTCTACCCTTGATGGCTGCACGACACAAAGCTTTACGTCTCTCCTGGGCCTGTCAACACCGGCATTGGACTGTTGATGACTGGAAACGTGTTGCCTGATCGGATGAGTGTCGTTTCAAATTGAATCGAACGGATCGACGTGTATGAGTTCGGACACAACCTGGTCCCTGCATGTTAGCAGCGGACTGTTCAAGCTGATGGAGGCTCTGGAATGGTATGGGGCATGTGCAGTTGGACGATATCAAACCCTCATACGTCTAGGTATGAAACTGGTAGGTGACACGTACGTAAGCATCCTGTCTCATCACCTGTATCCATTCGTGTCCATTGTGCATTTCCACGGCGTTGTGAAATTCCAGCAGAACAATGCGACACCTCACACGTCCACAATCACCACAGAGTGGCTCTTCTGAGTTTATGCACTTCCGTTGCCCACCATACTCTCCAGGCATGAGAATTATTGAACATATGTGGGATGCCTTGCAGCGTGCTGTTCAGAAGAGATCTCCACCCCGTCGTACTTACGGATTTATGGACGATTCATGATGTCAGTTCCCTCCAGCACTACTTCAGACATTGTTCGAGTCGATGCCACGTTGTGTCGTGGCACTTCTGCGCCCTCGCTGGGGCCCTACACGATATTAGGCTGGTGTACTAGTTTCTTCGACACACACACACACACACACACACACACACACACACACACACACGCACACACATAGTGTAAAGTTTGTTGGAAGTTATAAAGTAATTTCATTCTCAAAAAAATGGTTCAAATGGCTCTGAGCGCTATGGAACTTAACATCTGTGCTCATCAGTCCCCTAGAACTTAGAACTACTTAAACCTAACTAACCTAAGGACATCACACACATCCATGCCCGAGGCACGATTCGAACCTGCGACCGTAGGGTCACGCGGTTCCAGACTGAAGCTCCTAGAACCGCACGGCCACACCGGCCGGCTTTCATTCTCAAATTCTAGATGAATGTTGTGTGGCTATTTGAGTGGGGTGAGTGTCGAAACCTAAACGCATATACATAGTAGACAAATATACCTCTCTCTTAATATACATAGGAACAACTTCTTATGTTTGTGAGTTCGGAAGTAGTTAGGTATCCCATTCAACATAAATGAGTGTCTAACGTTACAACTCAATGTCATTTATGCACTATATATGTAGATCACTTTCTTAATTGGCTTTTGTAATTGATTTAACACAGTTATGCAACGAATTGTAATTTTCATAATGTTGATGAAAATATGATGGAGAGATTGTGAGTAAAGCATTGTAAAATTGAGTATCTTATCCGTGTATAGAGATAATCGAAAGAAAAACACACACAAAGTTATTTGGGAAACGGTAAGATACTATTTTAGGATAATTTTATTCTAACTATTTTAGCTGCTTGCCACAAACTCAGCTGACCAATGTAAAATTTCCTTATGCAGTTGCGGTATCGCTCGCAATGAAACGTCGTCCATTATCTCCACTTATTTTGTTATCAGTTCAAATGGTTCAAATGGCTCTGAGCACTATGGGACTCAACTGCTGAGGTCATTAGTCCCCTAGAACTTAGAACTAGTTAAACCTAACTAACCTAAGGACATCACAAACATCCATGCCCGAGGCAGGATTCGAACCTGCGACCGTAGCGGTCTTGCGGTTCCAGACTGCAGCGCCTTTAACCGCACGGCCACTTCGGCCGGCTTGTTATCAGTAAACCACTGATTTATGAAGGAATGGAATCCATATGTATCAAACGTTTTGAAACTCAACACGTCAAATATTTAATGCTAAGTATGTAAGTGAGAGAAAATCTTACAAATGCTTTTAAACTATATTTAAAGTTTACTGCAAGTTGCCAATTTTTCTCATTATGAAACACTGTATGCGTATAGTGTGGCTAATTGGCTTTCCATTTGAAGCAAAAATTAGTTCTTTACGTATCTCAATGTTTATGACGTCATATCTGCTGAACTTTGCGTCACACCGTGATATAACATAACTCGTCCATTTAGTGGTGTATGTGAGTATTGTTTGTAAGGTGGGTTGTGAATAGAATAAGTAGTAAGTGAATCCTAAATTAAAACGTAATGACTGATGCTGCAGTTTTACTGCACAAACAGTGATAATGCAGTAAGCAACAATCTTTTTTCCTTTCATGACTTACTGTGGTGGTGTTGGTCGGGGAATGTGTCAGCGAGAAAAAGTTTCTTAAAAGCTCGAAATAATGTGTAAACATTGTTGGAAGTCACAAAGTGCTTTCATTCACAAGGTCTGGATGAATATAGACGGGTTATTTGCGGTGGGTGACTGACGAAGCCTCGACACATACACACAGTTGCTGAATACAATATTCATCGTACTGCGTTAAGACTTTAACATTGAGATTACATCTGTTAATGAGTAGATTACGACAGAAGTTTAAATTCTTAAGTTGGGTCAGTGATTATACGTAACTTCGAAAAACATATTTTTGTTGCTTCTGGGAGCTGTTAGATAGGCAACCATCAACTAGGTCCCAACACTATGAACCATGAACTGGGTTAACGGTTTACTGATATAGATAACAGTAAGTAATCCCTTTCTCATTCGTAAGCGCACCAAGGAGTTTACGTTAACGTTGAGTTACGCTGTAGATGCACTTCTTTACGCTCCAACAACTTGATGTTTTAAATTTCGTCAGTAGTAATGAAAGTTACAAATTTTCGTAATAAAGGAAATCAACAGTTACTCTCTCAAGCGACTATGTATACATTTTACATAGTTACGTTACAACTACCTTACAGAGAGGTGACAACACTCGTGGCACGCCTCCTAATATCGTGCTGGGCCTACTTTTGGCAGGCATAGTGCAGTAAGTAACCGTCCATAATTGCGGAAGTTACTGCCGGTGCAGGATTTTGTGAACGCACTGACCACTCGATTATATCCCATAAATGTTCTCTGGATTCATGTAGGGAGATTAGGGTGGCCATATCATTCGCTCGAATGGTCCAGAATGTTCTTCAGATCAATCGAAACCAACAAATTGTGGCCTGGTGACATGGCGCACTGTAATCCATAGAAATTACGTCATTGTTTGAGAAAAAGAACAGCCGCATAAGATCTCCAAGTAGACGAACGTAACCATCTACAGTTACCGATCGCTTCAGTTGGACCAGAGGACCCCACTCCATTCCATGTAAACACAGCCCCTAGCATAACTGAGTCGCCACCAGCTTGCACAGTGTCTTGTTCACAACTTGGGTCAATGACTTCGTGGGGTCTGCGTCACACTCTGACTCTGCCATCAGCTGTTACCAACTAGAATCGGCACTCATCTGACCAGGCCACCGCTCACCGATCGTCTGGGATCCAACCGATATGGCCACGAGCCGAGAAGAGGCGCTGCAGGTGAAGTGTAGCTGTTAGCAAACGTACTCGCGTAGGCTGCCTTTCCCTATTAACACCAGGACCACTGTCCTGTCGCATACGTTCATCGTACATCACACATCGATTGCTGCGATTATTTCATGCGGTGTTGCTTGTCTGTTAGTAATAATGACCCTATTCATCTACATCTACATCTACATTTATACTCCGCGAGCCACCTTACAGTGTGTGGCGGAGGGTACTTATTGTACCACTATCTGATCCCCCCTTCCCTGTTCCATTCACGAATTGTGCGTGGGAAGAACGACTGCTTGTAAGTCTCCGTATTTGCTCTAATTTCTCGGATCTTTTCGTTGTGATCATTACGCGAGATATATGTGGGCGGTAGTAATATGTTGCCCATCTCTTCCCGGAATGTGCTCTCTCGTAATTTCGATAATAAACCTCTCCGTATTGCGTAACGCCTATCTTGAAGTGTCCGCCACTGGAGCTTGTTCAGCATCTCCGTAACGCTCTCGCGCTGACTAAATGTCCCCATGACGAATCGCGCTGCTTTTCGCTGGATCATGTCTATCTCTTCTATTAATCCAACCTGGTAAGGGTCCCATACTGATGAGCAATACTCAAGAATCGGACGAACAAGCGTTTTGTAAGCTACTTCTTTCGTCGATGAGTCACATTTTCTTAGAATTCTTCCTATGAATCTCAACCTGGCGCCTGCTTTTCCCACTATTTGTTTTATGTGATCATTCCACTTCAGATCGCTCCGGATAGTAACTCCTAAGTATTTTACGGTCGTTACCGCTTCCAATGATTTACCACCTATGGCATAATCGTACTGGAATGGATTTCTGCCCCTATGTATGCGCATTATATTACATTTATCTACGTTTAGGGAAAGCTGCCAGCTGTCGCACCATGCATTAATCCTTTGCAGGTCCTCCTGGAGTACGTACGAGTCTTCTGATGTTGCTACTTTCTTGTAGACAACCGTGTCATCTGCAAATAGCCTCACGGAGCTACCGATGTTGTCAACTAAGTCATTTATGTATATTGTAAACAATAAAGGTCCTATCACGCTTCCCTGCGGTACTCCCGAAATTACCTCTACACCTGCAGATTTTGAACCGTTAAGAATGACATGTTGTGTTCTTTCTTCTAGGAAATCCTGAATCCAATCACAAACCTGGTCCGATATTCCGTAAGCTCGTATTTTTTTCACTAAACGTAAGTGCGGAACCGTATCAAATGCCTTCCTGAAGTCCAGGAATACGGCATCAATCTGCTCGCCAGTGTCTACGGCACTGTGAATTTCTTGGGCAAATAGGGCGAGCTGAGTTTCACATGATCTCTGTTTGCGGAATCCATGTTGGTTATGATGAAGGAGATTTGTATTATCTAAGAACGTCATAATACGAGAACACAAAACATGTTCCATTATTCTACAACAGATTGACGTAAGCGAAATAGGCCTATAATTATTCGCATCTGATTTATGACCCTTCTTGAAAATGGGAACGACCTGCGCTTTCTTCCAGTCGCTAGGTACTTTACGTTCTTCCAGCGATCTACGATAAATTGCTGATAGAAAGGGGGCAAGTTCTTTAGCATAATCACTGTAGAATCTTAAGGGTATCTCGTCTGGTCCGGATGCTTTTCCGCTACTAAGTGATAGCAGTTGTTTTTCAGTTCCGATATCGTTTATTTCAATATTTTCCATTTTGGCGTCCGTGCGACGGCTGAAGTCAGGGACCGTGTTACGATTTTCCGCAGTGAAACAGTTTCGGAACACTGAATTCAGTATTTCTGCCTTTCTTCGGTCGTCCTCTGTTTCGGTGCCATCGTGGTCAACGAGTGACTGAATAGGGGATTTAGATCCGCTTACCGATTTTACATATGACCAAAACTTTTTAGGGTTCTTGTTTAGATTGTTTGCCAATGTTTTATGTTCGAATTCGTTGAATGCTTCTCTCATTGCTCTCTTTACGCTCTTTTTCGCTTCGTTCAGCTTTTCCTTATCAGCTATGATTCGACTACTCTTAAACCTATGATGAAGCTTTCTTTGTTTCCGTAGTACCTTTCGTACATGATTGTTATACCACGGTGGATCTTTCCCTTCGCTTTGGACCTATTCAAACCTATTCAAACGTCGCTGCTCTCGGTCGTTAAGCCTTCAGGCTGGTAGTCACTGTGTTGTCCGTGGTGAGAGATAATTCCCGAAATTTGGTATTCTCGGCACACTCTTGATACTGTGGATCTCGAAATACTGAATTCCCTAGCGATTTCCAAAAGGGAATGACCCATGTGTCTAGCTCTAACTACCGTTCCGCATTCAGTCTGTTAATTCCCACCGTGCGGCCATAATCAGGCGCCCCCCTCCCCCTCCTTTTACACGAACCATCTGATTACAAATGAGAGCGCCTCCTATGTACTGCTCTTTTATAAAGTATATACACTATACTACCGCTATCTGTGTATGTGCATATCGCTGTCACATACTTTTATCACCTGAGTGTGTATATTAGCAAACGTATAAAAAGAGACACAAAAGGACGACCTTATTTTATAGATAACCTCTGCAAAAATCGAGAGAACACGTGAACTGGCGTCCACAGGTAATGCCCGGCACAGGGCGGAACAGCGCGGGTCCTCCTCAGGGAGGGGTAATCACAGCACCAAATGGGGGGGCTGCGTTTTACCGCCGCATCGTTTCCTTTTGTGGCTGAATTTCGGCATCCCGCTGCGGGCAATTCCGGCCCGTTTGATGGAAACAACGGCCCCCAGCGGCCTGCGACACGGCCGCCAACGACAAGCCGCCACCAGGCAGCTTCTGAAACTGAGAGCGCACCTGCTCTGGGATGCTAAGCGTATTTAACTCCTTCATGCACGAGGGGAACACGGCAAGTGCCATAACCCGATTTCCCAGAAACTTCGCTCAGTAGAAGAGGAGTCGAAATAAGCAAACACGTGGCTCGGCTTATTCGTGACTGCAGACAACCTTGTAGGTGGGGCAACCACAGCTATGAGTAGTCACATTGGGTATCAATAAACTTTTCAGCTGTGTCTAGTTCTTTATTTCTGGAGCACTACCGGTTTCGTGGCTCTAAACATCACATCTTTAGGTGAACATATGTATAAAACACTAGAGAGGAACTGCTCGAAATCTTTTTATTTAACATTCGTTCTCCGTCATAATAAAACACCGTTAAAAGGCGGTATGTCATAGAATAAAACAGTTATCCAATAATAAAGGAATAAATAAAGATGAAGCGGTTGTTCGTACCCAAGATTATCTGTATGTTCTCCACCGCTTCTGGAAAAACAGCTGTCAAAATTTTCGGGATACTTTCCAAGTACCTCATGTGCCTTTGGCCTCTCGATGTTCTCACAAGAAATGGAGGCAACGTCATTAGCGTCGTGTTCTAAACTCAATTATTAGCATTATTTTTGTTCTTCATTTATATACCAATGGATGTAGAAGATCACTACTTGAACGTTTCCCAGTGTATAGTGGCATAACGTTGTCCCTATTCGTCTAGTAATTGTATGCCATATAAATGAATTAAAAAAAGAAGAGAATGAGAAAATTATTAGAACTTTTTTTCGGTGAAATTCCTGTGGTGTATGTGCATGCATAATGAATTTCAACTGCCAGGTTTTGTAAAAGTGATCAGCTACGCATGTTTTGCCGCGAAATAATTGCCATCGTTCAAAATCTTCATCAGTGTTATAAAGTCTCTTTCCCGAGTAAGATTCATACGAAGAAATCTCTGTGTGGCAAACCTGCCTTCGCGCAAAGCTCGTGGTGTTACAATATCTGTGTTTCGAATGTTTCTACCACCGGTATCAACCAAGGAAATACACGGAATCATCCTGAAGAATAAAGATATGAGTAAAATATAGGAAAGAACTGTGACTGACACCCGAGCAACAGGGAACTAACATGCATCGAGATTAGAAAATGTTGTATTGATAATGGCTAGGCACTAGCATTAATATGGATTTGCGTAATAAAAGTTACAAAAAAGGACGACTGATTGCTGCGCTCTATAATTTATAAACAATAGAGGAATTGAAATGGGAATGAAAAATCAGAACTACAACTTAAAATACCATAACCTCTCAACATACCCTATACACACACACACACACACACACACACACACACACACACACACACTGAAACACGTATGTAACATAGCAGCGATGGCGAGGCATTGTAGCATCTGTGACCAGAGAGTATGCGCTTGACCGCGCGAGTGTTGCGAGCGGTTCTCAGTCTGTCGGTCAGTCGTTGCGAGTCTGTAGCTCTGTCTAGTTGAGAGCAGTACTCTGTCAGTAGTCGTCGCGAGCAGTAGCTCTGTTCAGTGGCGTGCAGTACGCTAGTAGTCGTCATGCAGAGCGGTCGGTCAGTGGTAGCAGCCCAGAGGGGTTGTGTGATGTGGTCTGTCGGCAACACTGGTCAAGATGCTGAATGAGGTATACTGTTAATTAAGATAATCATCGGATAATGTAAAGTTTAATTATTGTAACTAATTTTCAACAAGTGCCCCCAATAATAACTTTGATTTCAAAAGCAATTTTACATAAAATTTTCATTTAATTGTAGTAACTATTTCGTTCCACTTCCCCTAAACAATTGTTTCAGTTTTCAATTAGATTACAAAAGAAAAAAAAAGGGAATATTATTATTTGCAATGCAGTTCCTCCAAGCGGTGCGCAACAACAAGAGCAGAAATTTGATTAGGTGTTGTAATGAGGTAAGAATTTTAATTTTTGATTTTTTTGCACAGGGCCAAAGACCGATATTTCGGTTTAATTGAATCATTATTATCACTGAGATTTTCTTATCACTGAATGGACCTTAATTTTTTATGAAGAACTTATACTTGAGTCAGATTGCGATTCTCACTTTTATTGTCATTAAATTTAATTGCAGGGAGGTTACGTTTGGCTCCCATTTCTATTAAGTATTGTCTTTACATTCTTGTAAATTTTTGTGGGTAGGTTACACTTGGCGACACCCAGTCCAGGATCATATTTCGTTGAGAGTCTTTTGAGCGACAGTCAGATATCTGCTCTTATTTGCTTAGATATAATTAGGATTTAGCGCAACGCTTTTAATAATATTGTGACTTTCTTTCTACAGGTCAACGGCAATTTGTTGCTTTGTTGTATTTGTGTGTTGCTTTTGCATTGTGCTTATTTCTTTTGTGAATAATTGTGACTATTGTGAAAATGCCGCGAAAGACTATGAATAGTGTATCGCGAGGTATTATGAATGAAATTACCGACCCAAACAACTTTACCGATAGGACATGTGACACGCAGTGTAATGATGACAATCCTGCGTTCACTAACAATCAGTGCATTCCAACCACTAATGATGACTTTTGTCTTAATGATGAACAAACGAACTCGGTTATGTCCTCTGTTGATTTGACGACAATTGATGACGCGGGACGCTCTATAGTAATGAGCGCTGCCGAGTTTAACACACCCGATTTAGAAAATCCAAGTAATGTACAGACAAATTTTTCGAATGAAAATGGTCAGTGTAGTGAGAGTATGACGGATCCATTTAATTCCGAAATAATGTCTGACAGTGTACATCCGACTGATAATCCTTTTTGTAAGTTGCAAAATGACCAAATGGTCACACAAAGCGCGACAACTGCAGGTACACCATTAAACAGTACTGAGAATGCAACAGCTACTTTAAGTTTGGATCAATTTATGACAATAATGCTACAGTTTAAGAACGATCTTGGTGTAGATATCAAACAACTTAGGGAAGATAACAAACAACAGAATGAAAAACAAGACAAACTTAGTGAACAGGTCAAACAAGATAACGAAAAACTCAAACAATACTTAAATGAAAAATTAGACGCCAATTCCAGACAGCTTAGTGAACAAATCAGAGCCGTTGCCGCGCAGTGTCATGACACTAAGGAACAGTTGCGCGTGGAAATTGAGTCTTGCTCACAAAAAAATAGCGAAGAAATTAAGTTTGTTGCGCAAGAATTAAGGGAAATGCAAACAGCCGCAACAGAAACACTCAGAGACGAAATTAGCAGAGTCGCTAAACAATGCTCTGAAAAAGCTGCACAATTACGGGACGAGTTTAAAGTAATGACGGTAGAACTTTCGCGCACAATGGACGCAAAGATAGACGCGAAATTCGAACAGCAGAACACTCAGATTAACGAGCGCTTTAATCAGCACATACAGAACAGTGATACGCGTTTCCGCAGATTTATTCAAGATCAAAACAAAGTAAAACGACAAGTCATGGAAACAATCACTGCACAAAGACAAGAGGACAAACGTAAAATGTTTGCGAAAGCGAAGACGTATGTAGACAATAATATTACTACAGTGTCCGACAAAATTAATACCATAGAACAATTGAACGCGGAATTAAGGGATGAAATTTCTGATCTTAAATCAAAAACAGATACACACACAGTAAATATTCAAACAGTGACAGATAGATTCGAACAATTAGATCTAACACAGGATTGCGATGTCATCAAAGCTGATGTTAAAAAACTGAGCGAAAATACGCGTAAGTTACAAAAACAGGTTAATGCGTCTGATTCTAAAACCGACGATCAGGTTAAAATACTGACTGAAAAATGTGATGAATTGGCCAGTCGTATTGATGTTATCGAAAATACTAATGACAATAAATCAGACGATACTGCACCGGTTTCATTTATCCAAACACCTGAATTTCAAAATTTACAGCAGACAATTAATAAGATCGATTCATCTAACAACACGTTACGTAGGAAGTTATCAAATTTACAACAAGAAGAAACAGAAATGAAAAGTATTTCAGTCACCAATACGTCACAGAATCCGCCACTTTGCGAGCATTTGTCAGAGTCACGCAGCGCGTATCATGTGAGCAATTTACAGAGACTACGAGACGTAAAATCCGAAAAGCCACGCGACTTAAAATCTGAAAAACTACGTAACTTGAAGTACGAAATGACACAGACGAACAGATTCACATACAAACCTGAACGTGTTCTCAAATTCGGTGACGAGAACGTAGATTACGAGCAAATTTTATCCGCCAGAAAATGTAAAAAAAGTAATAATGACAGCGTACAGGCACACGCTTTGCACTGTATACGACAATTTATCTTTGTACATTCACCGCTATTGCCTGTAATGCAGAAGCTAGCTTTGAAACAGATGCGACAATTTATTTTTGTATTTACAACAGCATTGCCTGTAATGAAGAAATTTGAATTAGCACGGATACAACAATTTGCCTTTGAAATTTTACCGCTATTGCCTGTAACACAAAAGCTAAAATTTATTTGCAGTGCGTAAAAGACCTCAGGGGATTCATTACGCTTTAATGAATATGTGCCGTAGCGAGCATAGGGCCCCGAGCTGTAGTAGTGCTGTTTCATCTTTAGTTTTCTGCACTGCTGCCTTCTCTTCTACTATCCTTTATATCTATCAAAATAGCTCTTTAACTATTGCTCTACCTAGAATTAAGAAAAATGACTAAAGAAAACCTGATATGACAAATTTCTACCGAATGTGACAATTTTCAGTAGGCACTCCCGTAATGACAACTACCGCCGTAATTTTAATAACAAATAAAATCGTAATCATCAGTATGTACAAAATTTTCGACAGTCGCAACCACATTTTTGTAACAATAGAGTTGTTTCACAACAACAACATCAAAACCAGCCGGTTAGCATACCTAACCAACAATGGAATGCACAAGGTCAACCAGGCTTTAATGTTCCGCCGCGTGCGCATATAGTCCCTGATACAACAAATAGTAACGTACGTCAGCAAGGAAACAACTACGTACAAAGAAGACAGTATTTCAATTGCTATCGTAATGCACCGTATAGGAATGACTTTCACGACAGACGTAAAAACGATGAGCACAATTTTCAGCGTACATCTAACAACAGTCGGACATACCAACAGCAAAATTTTACACAAGAACCTATTCTCATGAATGAACCCGACAGTAGATACCATCCAGAGCGTAACACGTCTGGAAGAAGTAATAGGACAGTTCAAATAGTCTAAATGCCACAGAATCCTCCTAATAATAATAACACGTCAGATAGAATCTGACTAGATACTGTACAGATCGCATCTTCCAATAATACAAGCACTACTTCAGACACGCAAAATGTTGTTCACGAAAATGTAATTACTTTTGACGATATCAGAGACACTCTTTTGCAGGAAAGACCATTTATTCAGAAAACTATTTCACATCCTGTTATCGAAATTAAAATTGGTTCATCGAAATTCTCAGCAGTAATTGATTCCGGCTCACCTATATCAGTAATAAATGAGGAGACTTTTAATGAGTGCTACAAAGAGAATACGTATCCGACATTACCATTAGGCAAAACAAAAGTGAAGGGAGCAGTATCGAGTAAAGGAGTAGACGTTAAATTACAGACGCATTTATCATTTTGTATTGGAGGTCATACTTTCCACTCAAATTTTTGGATTGTTCCTTTATTGACAACAGACGTAATTTTAGGTACGAATTTTCTGGTACAACACGACGCAGTTATCGATTTTCAAAATTCTTATTTAATGTTAAAGGATGAAAATGTACAATTGGCTTTAGAATTTCAGCACTCACTATCTGCGGAAGAACAAACAATTAACCGCACAGAGGTCATTTCCGCAACACGTGACATAGACTGTAATCCCACATTGTTCACGGATACGTACGTACACAACTATAATACTCCAGACGAAGCTGACTACGACGTAATACAGATGATTTCTGATAAGGTTAAAGAGAGCAGTGCAACTACACACAACGAACGAACGCAATTACACGAAATTCTTTTACAGCAAGCTCCAGTTTTCGACAACATTCCTGGTACTATGTCCGGCTTTATGTATGAATTTCAAGTCAAACAGCACGATACATTTAAAGCAAAGCATTATCCCATTCCATATATTCATAGAGAACAAGTTAAAAAAGAATTGCAGGATATGCTCGATCAAGGAATTATTGAACCAGCAGTTAGTCCGTACATAAACCCGCTACATATTGTTAAGAAAAAAGATGGCTCACTTCGCCTTGTACTTGATTCACGTCACATTAATGACATTATTATTAACGAAACAGATCGACCACAGACACTAGAGGAACTTTTACAGAAATTTCATGGTACAGCTATTTATTCTACACTAGATTTGAAATCGGGATTTTGGCAAATTCAACTTCATCCGAATTGTAGAAAATACACAGCATTTCTTTGTTTTGGCGACTGTTATCAATTTTGCAAATTACCGTTCGGCTTAACTATTTCTTCTGCAGCTTTTATTCGCGGTTTGAACACAATACTTCCGACAGAACTTAAAGACAGAATTACGACGTATGTAGACGATATTCTTATCGCAGAAGCTAACTGGTCTGAACACAATGTGATTTTAGAACGTCTGTTACAAACTTTTCATGCACAAGGACTTACAGTTAACCTCAGTAAATCGCACTTTGGTAAAACTTCTATAAAATTTCTTGGACGCGTGATTTCAGCAGAAGGCATTGCACCTGATCCGGAAAAACTTCAGGCTCTACGTGACATTACTGTTCCTACGACGAAGAAGCAATTACGCAGTTTTTTGGGCTTAATTAACTTTTTTCGTAAATTTATTCATTATTCCGCTTTAGACACGCCTAGACTATGCCAATTAACAGGTTAAAACACTATTTGGTCTTGGGATAAGCAAGCACATTCTGAATTCATGAACCTGAAACATGCTCTGTTGAATGCTCCACTTTTATCGCACCCCGATCTTACTAGAAATTTTTCCATTGCCACCGACAGTTCTAACACCGCTTTAGGCGTACATATTTTCCAGGAAATTGAAGAAGATGGTTCAACAGTTATTAAAAACATCGCATTTGCAAGTCGCATTTTGTCACCCGCTGAACGAAATTATTCCGTCACAGAACTTGAAACATTATGTGTTGTATGGGCTTTCACGAGATTTAGGGACTTTCTTTATGGCAGACATACCACCGTCTACACATACCACAGAGCAATACAATTTTTACTTTCGGCTAAATTTACTCACGACAGGTTAAGTAGATGGAAACTATATTTACAAGAATTTAATTTTACGATTGTTCACATTCCCGGCACACAAAATGTTATAGCAGACGCACTATCGCGTTCTCTCGGCAACAATCAGCAAGACGTAGCAACCAACTTCTGCAAAACAAATTTCAGTGTCATGTACATTCAGCAAGTCGCATTTGAAAACTTTATTTCATCGTCACTACAGGACATAGCGCAAGAGCAAAATAAGGACAATGTGTGGAAAGAAATTAAACACCTTTGGCAAGATAGGAAAAATGTTACGATTAGGAACCACTACACTGTACGCAATGACATTCTGTTTCGCCGCTCTCATCCTGACAGCAACAATTGGTTATTATGCATTCCTGACGAACTGGTTAACAAATTAATTTGGTACACTCATTTAAGTTACGCACATTACGGAGCACGAAAATGTTTTCTTATACTGAGACAGAACTCTTATTTTACTAACATGGAGAAACGTATACGACGAGTTTTAGCGTCTTGTAAAATTTGCCAGAAAGCTAAATCAGACACCACTTCACATATTCCTCCATTATATCCCATTATACCTGTTAAATTAAGACACATGGCCGCTGTAGATATTTTTGGTCCGATTCCGAGAACTAACAGAGGTTTTTGCTACATCTTTGTCGCTGTTGAGCTCACTTCAAAATTTGTTACTTTCACTCCGTTACGTAAAGCTACTGCTAAAACTGTTTCGAAAGCATTTGTAAAACATTTTCTATTTCATGTAGGGCATGTGATGAAAGTAATTTCTGACAATGGAT
The DNA here is from genome assembly GCF_023864345.2 of Schistocerca serialis cubense. NCBI lineage: Eukaryota > Metazoa > Arthropoda > Insecta > Orthoptera > Acrididae > Schistocerca > Schistocerca serialis. The sequence continues at coordinate 317,122,672 of NC_064646.1, forward strand.
CTCAATTTCGTAGTAGCGTATGGACACGCATGTTACGAGCTAGAAACATTTCTCCGATTTATATATCCAAGTACCACGCTTCTTCGAACCCCTGTGAAAGATTAATGAAAGAAATTGGTAAACTGTGTAGAGTATACTGCCACAGAAGACATATTGATTGGGATACACACATACTCTCATTCCAAGACGTAATTAATTCCATTCCAAATGAATCCACTGTGCTATCTCCGTCTATTATACTGAAAAACGTTGAACCATCAAACAAAATTAAAGAATTAGTAAACTTCCCTAAATGTCGTCGACTAAGACACCACGAAATAATTGACATTGCGCTGAACAACATCAAACGTGCCGCAGAGCGCCGGAGAAGACGGCAAAAACAGGTTTGTAGACGCCGAGACTTTCACGTTGGACAGAAGATATTAGTACGTACACATTATTTATCCAGTAAATTAAAAGGTAAGTGCAGTAAATTTGAACTTCTATACGCAGGTCCATATCGGATTCGCAGCATCCCTCACCCCAATGTTGTACACGTCGAAACTTTGAGAACTAGAAAATCGAAAGGCAACCACCATATCTCAAACATTAAACCGTTTATTGAATGAAGAGACTTTATGATTCAACACACTATGATGTCATTTATTAATGCAATTATTTCACTTGACTAATTACTGATGATTATCGCATTTTTACTTGGCAAGTGCCCGGCAAGGTAAGGTTAGCAGGTCGCTTTTCTTGTCGTTACACATCAGACCGTGCACATTTTCCACTTTTTTTGTGTATATGATTGTATTCCAGTTTTGTTTATATGCACTGTGAAATAGTTAAGATATAACACACACCAGTTGACTTTGACATTTTTTTTTTGCCTTATGACATCTCAACATCGTGACTGTTTTACATTTTGCTGCTGCATTGTATTATTCTGTGTACATTTTTGCATCTGAACACTGTCAATGTCTTTGACATATTACGTTTTCTGTCATGTTATGCTGTACGGTTAATTATGTTACCATAAACCAGTCATTATTTAGTGGGTATATGATTTAAATGCAAGACATTAATCTCTGTTCATCAATTTCAGAAAGAAATGATGCGTGTAAGAAATAAATTCAACAGAAATGGGAATTTCACCTACGGAATAAACGAAAGAAGATGCAATAACTTTATGAGGAAGAGTAAATGGATCAGGATTAACAAGCGTTAACAAGAATATACTATACTCATCATAGAATAGCAGCCTTAACTAATTTTTTCTTTCAGAATACAAGGTGATTGATGCAGGCTGTCAGACTGAACTACACATCTTAGTTTTAGTGATGAAATATGCTAGAGATAAGGAATAGTTGTATAATGAGTAATGAAGTGATTTTTTGCAGATGATAATGAATACTGATGAATAATGATGAAGGATATGGTATTATGAATAATGAAGTTTTTATTTACAGGTGATGATAATAATGAAGTTATGATAATATGGATAATGAAGTGATTGATAGTGAAGTTTTTTCTTTACAGATGAGGATAATGTTGGAGTTTTATATTTATGCTATGTAGTTATTTAAGTATTTGTTGCAGTTTGTTTTGACAGCAGGTGTTATATTGCATAGTAGGATGACGGAAAGTTTTGGAAAGGACAGCTATGGAACACATTTTATACACATTTCACTACTTGTTAATTCGAAGTTCACTATTTTTTAGCACAGTGTGCGTTTCTTCTTTCAGGTCAATAATCCATTTTGTATTTTTTCCAGGAGATGCTTGTCATGATACTTACTAAAACTGTTACTTATTATACCTGTTCTAGTACTTGCATTTTTATTTTTTTTACCCATTTGTGTTTACCATTTATAAATGTAATCACATATACTGCCTTGTTACATAACCTTGCTACAGCTGACTCATGACGAATGACGTTACCTATCCTCATTTGCAGCAATAGGTCAAAAGCAAAAAGTGTTATGCCTCAGCAATTAATTATCGATCCCAACGCAATGCATTGCTAACAAAAAAAATGTATTAACAGTCCCAAATAGTGATACCAGTTTGAGAGAAATTCTGAATAATACTGATTAGCTCTGAATAGTATGTCACTTGAGTCATGACTTCTTAATGAGACAACAAAAATACACATATATATAAAATAATGCTTAGTAACTGGCTAGTAATTGCCACTGTTATTGTAATGAGACTACTTATAATCCCCATGATTATTAATGCTATGACTATAATTAACTGATTTTTAATAATGACTTCGTAATGATCTGAATAATACTGAATGAGGAACAATGCTTTATACTATTCGATACCTGATGGCCACTGAGTGCCAATAATTAGTGTCACTTAATGAATTGTTATTAATTATGCCATTAATTAGCTCTTGTTTTCAATGTTCATACTTTGTAATTGGAAATGAATGTGACTGTATAATAATGCTTTGTAATTAGAAGAAGGCTAATGATTCTTACTAGATTGGAATGACACATCATTAATTAACTATGCTATTGTTTCATAATGCTTTGTGATTAGGAAAAAGCTAATGATTATTACTATTGGAAGACAAATGATTAATTAATTATGCTATACTTTATAACTGGAAATGAATGCGATTGTTTCATAATGCTTTGTAATTAGAAGGCTAATGATTCTTACTATATTGAAATGACAAATGATTAATTAACTATGCTTTATAATTGGAAATGAATGTGACTGTTTAATAATGCTTTGTAATTAGGATAAAGCTAATGATTATTACTATTGGAATGACAAATGATTAATTAATTATGCTATGCTTTATAATTGGGAAAGAATGCGATTGTTTCATGATGCTTTGTAATTAGGAGAAGGTTAATGATTAATACTATATTGGAATGACAAATGATTAATTAACTATGCTATACTTTGTAACTGGAAAAGAATGCGATTATTTAATAATGCTTTGTAACTAGGTAAAGAAGATTACTGATTCTATGTAAAACAATTAATGAACATTTTTCTGTAATACTACATAAATGGTACAGAAATGTTCAATAACTGGGCTATGAATGCCGCAAACTACTACTGTAATTGACTTAATGTCCTTCACCTCATGAGCTAACTACCCTGAATTACTGCAATGTCCATTTGTCCTGTTTATCCTAGTGATCATGGAGCACTATATTTAGTTTTGCACTAATTCTACGTTGATGTGCCGTGTAAGAGCGTGGTCTTGACACGACATGCTGTCCACCACCGTGAGCGATGAAGACGTTATTATGGTCCCACTGTTTGGTGTACCTAATATAGTGCCAAAATAAAAAAAAAAAATGGAATATTACTACGACAGTTCAGTATCTTGGCTACGCTGATAAATTCTGAGGGGAAAAGAACTTCAAGTTGTGCCACTTGGTGTTGTACTTCTGTGGAAAGATATGGACTTTCAAAACAGCTGTGTGCAATATAAAGTGCTACAACCATGATACAATCCTTCCCTTTCCTATCCTAATTCTTGTCACATAGTGAAAATCATTTTTGCTAACATTATTTATGTTCATGCTATACAAATTTTCAATTCGCTAAACTCCAGTGCGAGTACTCTTATGTCACTGGTCGACATGATTTTTTGCCAAAATGCTAAAGACATTTTTTTGATTTGTTCTGAAGTACAGTATATGTGCACTTTTGTCTTTTATATTGTATATACATTTTTTATTTTCTGAACTACAGTGCATGTGCACTTCTGTTAGGTGTTAATATGTTTTCTATTGAACTTCGGTGCCTGTACACTTTTCTCATTTTTCAGTATGATTTCTACTATTCTGTATATTCAATACTTTAATGCGTATGCACTTATGTCATTTGTTACTAATTGTACATACATTTCATCAATTACTGATATGTTCTCAACTGCAGTGCATGTGCACTCATGTCACTTGTCAACATAATATTTTTTGCCAGTCTGTTTGTTTGTTCTGAATATGCTAAAGAATTTTTTTTTCAGTGCCTGTGCACTTTGTTATCTGTCAAATAATTTGTATATACATTTTTCTGATTTGCTACTATGTTTTGTACTCACATTTTGTCTTTGTCTGATATATTTTGTACTTAGTGCGTGTGCACAACATTTAAATATTCTGTAAGTTGTAGAATTTTGTTAATTAAAGAAAAATTTTGCCGCGCTTGGCAAGTCCAAATGACTCACCATCGCTGCCAAATTTTTGCCCCCCCCCAGTGGAGGGTTATGAAACACGTATGTAACATAGCAGCGATGGCGAGGCATTGTAGCATCTGTGACCAGAGAGTATGCGCTTGACCGCGCGAGTGTTGCGAGCGGTTCTCAGTCTGTCGGTCAGTCGTTGCGAGTCTGTAGCTCTGTCTAGTTGAGAGCAGTACTCTGTCAGTAGTCGTCGCGAGCAGTAGCTCTGTTCAGTGGCGTGCAGTACGCTAGTAGTCGTCATGCAGAGCGGTCGGTCAGTGGTAGCAGCCCAGTGGGGTTGTGTGATGTGGTCTGTCGGCAACACTGGTCAAGATGCTGAATGAGGTATACTGTTAATTAAGATAATCATCGGATAATGTAAAGTTTAATTATTGTAACTAATTTTCAACAAGTGCCCCCAATAATAACTTTGATTTCAAAAGCAATTTTACATACAATTTTCATTTAATTGAAGTAACTATTTCGTTGCACTTCCCCTAAACAAAAGTTTCAGTTTTCAATTAGACTACAAAAGAAAAAAAAAGGGAATATTATTATTTGCAATGCAGTTCCTCCAAGCGGTGCGCAACAACAAGAGCAGAAATTTGATTAGGTGTTGTAATGAGGTAAGAATTTTAATTTTTGATTTTTTTGCACAGGGCCAAAGACCGATATTTCGGTTTAATTGAATCATTATTATCACTGAGATTTTCTTATCACTGAATGGACCTTAATTTTTTATGAAGAACTTATACTTGAGTCAGATTGCGATTCTCACTTTTATTGTCATTAAATTTAATTGCAGGGAGGTTACGTCTGGCTCCCATTTCTATTAAGTATTGTCTTTACATTCTTGTAAATTTTTGTGGGGAGGTTACAACACACACACATACATACATACACATATATATATATATATATATATATATATATATATATATATATATATATATATATTACTGTAAAGCGCCAAATCAACTGGTATAGGCATGCGTACTCAAATATAGAGATATGTAAACAGGCAGAATACGACGCTGCGGTCGGAAACGTGCATGTAAGACAACAAGTGTCTGGCGCAGTTGTCAGATCGGTTACTGCTGCTACAGAGGCAGGTTACCAAGATTAAGTGAGTTTTAACATGGTGTTATACTTGGCGCACGAGCGATGGGACACGGCATCTTCGAGGTAGCAATGAAGTAACCCGTACGACTACTTACATTCCTCAGCTTCTTGGGCGCCCTCACTAGATTGATGTTCAGTAAACATATGGCTGAGGACGTCAGGGAGCACATTCGCAGTGCCCCTAATGTGTTTAACCTCGAACTGAAACGCCGAAATGCGTACCGCCCACCTCGCGATACGACCGGTTTTACGGTGTCTGGCTAGCTTAAGTCTTGACTGTCAGTCTCTAGCTGAAATACTCTATGTTCGAGATAAAACCGGTACTTCTCCAGCGCGAACAAGACGCCCAATGCCTCACATGTGCTCAAAAGCGTCCTCTTGGGCAGGTCCCCATTCAAATTGCACCCCCTTTCGGCGGAGTTCATTTAAAGGAGTCGCCAACTGAGAAAAATTGGGGACAAAACGCATAAAACAATTCGCCATGCCTATATACCTGGCAATCCCACGTTAACAGTAGCAAGTGGCAGATCCCTCATTGCCTTAGTCCGCCCCTGGTCAATGCGAATGCTCTCACCTGATACTAGATGACGAAAGAAGGATACCTGCTGCCTGGCTAATGTCACCTTACTGGGTGTAACAGTCAAAACGGCCCCCTGCAACCTAGCAAAAACTTGCTGGATATGTTCCAAATGCTCTTGAAACGAAAGACCTTAAGTTACCAAATCGTCCACATAATTATAAACACAGACTAATTTCAAGTCTCCAAGAATATTATCCCGCAAACGAGTAAGGATGGCTGCGCCAGTAGCCAAATCAAAGGGGACCCTGTTAAACTCAAACAGATTCCAATGTACAAAATGCCGTAACGTGTTTACATTCTTCGGCTAAGGGAATCTGATAATAGTCCTGATTCAGATTGAGCACAGTCAACCAATCAGTCCCGACGAACTAAATAAAAGAGTTTGAAGATCAGGTAAAGGAACTGATTCTAGGATAACCTTCGTATTTAGGCGACGGTAGTCAACAACAGGCCGAAAATCCCGTCCCTGATCCTTAGGGACGAGGAACGTAGGGGAGGCGTAAGCAGATGTAGAAGGCCTGATAACTCCTTGCTCAAGCATTTTGGATATCTTTCCCCTTAGTGTCTTCATCTTAGGCGGTGAGAGACGATATGGGGACTGCCTGGTCAGACAGATGAATATGGTAGTCAAGAACATTAGTAACACCCAGTCTGTCACAGATAAGTTCTGGGAACCTCTCCAACAAACCCCCTAGGTTCCAGGCCTGCTGAGAAGAAAGATGGGTGAGATCAGATTAACTAATCTTAGTATCAACGACCAGCATTATCGCGTCTCGATGCACCTTACGTTTAGCACATTCACAGAACTCGAATTTCTAAGCAGAAGCGAACTTAAAAAGAAAGGTGTATCCGGAATGATCCAAGACAAGACCAGTTTTACCGATAAAATCACACCCCAAAATCAAATCGACCGGCAGTTTCTTAACCAAGACCAAATGCAAGGGCCACAAGAAATCGCCAACCGAGATACTCCCTCGCACCCAACCGTGCAGTAGCAACACCAGCCCGTTGGCAACCCGAAGTCTCTGTACCAAAGAAGGGACCAACCTAAGCCTCGCAAGATGACCAAATTCAAGGAACCATTCCAAACTGAACAATGTAAAGGAGCTACCGGAATCCAAAAGGGCACAAATGGGTTCGCCACCTACTCGAGAATAAATATAAGGCAGACGAGGTGATGACTGAGCAGCGACACGAGCACACCAATCTTAAGAACCAGTTAAACTACTTGAACCAGCAATTACAGTTATTAAAATATTTTTAAAAGAACCACCATCAAAATCTCACTTCCAGAATACAATTGTCTAATTACAATTTTAAGACAAGTAACACCCACGGCTGAAGGCCTTAACGACAACAAATTCACATTATTTCTCGGCTGAATTCCCCAATAGTAATAGTTTAAAAACTGTTTCACGGCTGATGGCCTGAATAGCAATCTTTTAAGAACCAGATAACTTCTTCAACTTGCAATTACAATTATTAAAATATTTTTTTAAAGAACAGTCATCAAAATCTGACCAAACCAAGGGCGAGGGGGGGCCGCAGACGTTGCTCCAAGGATCGACCTGGGAAAGTCTCTCAAAACTTCGCAAGCGATGAGACAGGCAGCCAAGAGTTGCACTCACTTCACGAGATGGTAACTCAGAGTAGTGTCAGTTTAAACGCATAACAAATAATCATTTGCCGAATCTACCTCATATGTGCCATGACGAATGCAACGATGGAATAACACACCCAAGCCGGAACCGGCGTTCAGCGCTACGTCTTCAGACCCCAGTGTTTAGAGCATCCGGAAGCAGAAAGGAACCACTTATACCAGAGTAGGGGAAACAAATCAAAGAAGCTGTAGAACTACATGCCTTACTGGACAGCAGCGGCAAGGCGAGGAAAAGTACACTGCCGTAACATACACTAAGTTCCAGGGCAGGTAACTGGGTGTTGGTGGCCACTAGGCAGGAAAAATACCACTGGTTGAACTTCACAAGTAATAACGTACAGAATGCAATAATTAATAGTAAGAAGTGGAGGAAGGCTAATTAGGTTCGCCTTCCCCAAACACTCCACTCGCTGCTCTTCGTCTTGGCGACATTGTGAGCAGCAACACGCAAGGAAATTGCGAGATCTCATAATGGTGGAGGTTACACTACTTGAATTAAGGCCCACGCCACTTAACTTCCTGGGTCTAGTTGACAACGAGGTTTTACCCCTCGCGACTACAGCCCTTCCATCCGGCAGTGCATGCGTGCTGCCAGTGGTCCCAGGGTGTTTCCACGCTGCGCGGACCTGTCTGCTCGTCTATCCCCAACCGAACTGCTGGCTCACACGACACGGAAACGCCACAACATCGCCCCAAAGATAGTACCACCGTTACTAGACAGCGATTACCGTCGCTGCTGCCACTAGCGTACAGAGAACGCTTGCAAACGGAGTGGTGCGAATGAACACAACAAGAAGATGACAACAGTAACTATACCAACTAAACGATGCCGACCTAGCAACGGCACCAAAGCGGGCAGCAGCACGGCTCAACGTCATTCGTAATCACTCAATCAGTTCTGCTCTTCTCGAGTTGTCAGCGGTTTTCAGTACCACTAAATTTCATGAATGAATTTGTTAGAGTGATTTTGTACTTAGTCAAACTACTGCTGGGCATTATTGTGTCCTACCAAGTGTCTCTTGCATAACGCTACGAAGGCAGTTGGGTCTGCATTCTGGTAACGCATTTCTGTTGAGATCGCCCGCAGTCCTGCTCAATAATGCCGATGTTACTGTCTTCCTAACCGAGTTGAAATGTTTACACATTCCGCTTGGAGGCTGTTGTTACTCCCACATCACTGGGTAATGCTGGCCATTTCAACTTAGGAAAGTAAACTCTCCTGTTTCCTCACTAATTTTGTCCGTAACACGTTTTACTTTAGTCAAGTCTCGTCCTTCTTTACAGTTTTTGTGCCTCACACTCCCCATCATTACGAAATTAACTGTTTCTTGATGCTCCAGGATGTGCCCCATCAATACACCCATTCTTCATTTGAAGTTATTCCATAGCATTATTGTCTCTCCGATTTGATTGAATATCTCTCTGAAGGTTATCCTATCTATTCACTAAAGCTCTGATATTCTTCTACATCATCACATTACAAATGCCTGTAACCTACATATGCTCAGAAAGGCGCTGTGCAGTTAGAATATGTGCTGTTCATTGTTATTGGAAATGTCCGCAGCTCGTGGTCGTGCGGTAGCGTTCTCGCTTCCCACGCCCGGGTTCCCGGGTTCGATTCCCGGTGGGGTCAGGGATTTTCTCTGCCTCGTGATGACTGGGTGTTGTGTGATGTCCTTACGTTAGTTAGGTTTAAGTAGTTCTAAGTTCTAGGGGACTGATGACCGCAGATGTTAAGTCCCATAGTGCTCAGATCCATTTGAACCATTTTTTTGCTATTGGAAAACACTCTCTGCAGATCTGATTGTGATATGTTTGTCGTGTACCCAGTTACTCTAGTTTCAAGTCACAAAGCGTGTGTGGGCAGTTGCGAGAAACTAAAGGTTTTAGTACTCCTCAAAGAAAAAATATTTGTTGGAATAAGGTTCGATGAGTCTTACGAGAAGATTGGCAATCGCTTGTCACGGATAATGAAGTCCGATATCCACTCGAAACAGCAGCCAGTACTTCGGTTCAGGGCAGATGCTAAAACTCCTCCATCACGCTATTCTGACTGCCTACCGTACTCGAGGGCCACACTCAACACTCCACAAGACATCACGGCATCTGACATCCCAGTCCACCTGATGGGACAACGTAGGAAGTGATCCGGGAGCGACTGAGTTGTCCCCAAGATGGCGTGCGAATCAAAATCACACGTCGGGTCAGCCCCATCTCCAAGCGAGACCACGGACGGGGCCTGCCTATCTTGCCAGTGTGAGGCAAACTGCCGCAACAGCAGCGTTCTCGGCAGCACTGAGTCCGCAGTTGGACCCAACGGTCTCTTATCCAGATTATGTAGCCACCAGTCATCGCCGAAGACAAGGCATTGACTGGTAGTCTGAGCAAAAAATGAAAAAAATCTCGAATACTGTTTTGTTGCGTCCAGCGACCCCATGCCTCCATTTCTCTTCATAACTACTGCAACCTACATTCATTTGAATCTTCTGTAAGTGTCGCCCACTGCCGTGTAGGGAACCCCTACTGTTTTGTCAGAATGCAGACCAAGGACCTGTGTGGGACAGGTCCTTGGTCTGCATTCTGACAAAACAGTAGGGGTTTCCTACACGACAGTGGGAGACACTTGCAGAAGATTCAAATGGATGTAGGTTGCAGTAGTTATGAAGAGAAAAGGAGGCATGTTAAGAATAGACTAAAAAGAGGTACTGCATATAACCAATCATCGGATTGTACACTACAACAACAAATTTCTGGAAATGTGACTCTCGAAGCAATATTTTGACGTCACTAATATGCCACTTTATCTTCATGGCTGGTTTTTAATGTAGCTACGTTTATAATGGAATTCATAAAGACAATACAGTTGCTACATGTGGTGGTACATAGAAATTAAAAGGTGCTCCAATAATTTCAGGGCTGTCTAAGCCATAGAGCTGCCAAACTAGTTGCCCTGAAGGCGACCATCATTTGACGACAACACTAATACTAGTGTTCACAGTGCAGAGAAAGACGTTTCAATCGTTTCTTTGATATCGGTGGACGTGGATGATACAATAATAAGCGTCACTAGAGCAAAAACTTACCTAACCATTCTACATGTACATCTACATACATCCCCCGCAATTCACTGTACTATGTGTGGTGGAGAGCACTTTGTACCAATAATATCAGTTTTCATTCAAATACAATTCTCATATCTATTATGTAAATTGGAGGTGGAGGTGAGAGAAAGGAAAGGAAAGGGAAGTACACTACTGGTCATTAAAATTGTTACACCAAGAAGAAATACAGGTGACAAACGGGTATTCATTGGACAAATATATTGTACTAGAACTAACATGCGATTACATTTCCACGCAATTTGAGTGCATAGAAATCAGTACCCAGAACAACCACCGCTGGCCGTAATAACGGCCTTGATACGCCTGGCCATTGAGTCACACAGAGTTGGGATGGCGTGTACAGGTAAAGCTGCCCATGCAGCTTCAACACGATACCACAGTTCATCAAGAGTAGTAACTGGCGTATTGTGACGAGCCAGTTGCTCGGCCACCATTGACCAGACATTTTCAGTTGGTGAGAGATCTGGAGAATGTGCTGGCCAGGGCAGCAGTCAAACATTTACTGTATCCAGAAAGGCCCGTACATGACCGGCAACATGTGGACGTGCATTATCCTGCTGAAATGTAGGGTTTCGCAGGGATCGAATAAAGGGTAGAGCCACGGGTCGTAACACATCTGAAATGTAACGTCCACTCTTCAAAGTGCCGTCAATGCGAACGAGAGGTGACCGAGACGTGTAACCAGTGGCACCCAATACCATCACGCCAGATGATACGCCAGTATGGCGATGACGAATACACGCTTTCAATGTGCGTTCACCGCGATGTCGCCAAACACGGATGGCCAGTATGGCGATGACGAATACACGCTTTCAATGTGTGTTCACCGCGATGTCGCCAAACACGGATGCGACCATAATGATGCTGTAAACAGAACCTGGATTCATCCGAAAAAATGACGTTTTGCCATTCCTGCACCCAGGTTCGTCGTTGAGTACACCATCGTATGCACTCCTGTCTGTGATGCAGCGTCAAGGGTAACAGCAGCCATGGTCTCCGAGCTGACTGTCCTTGCTCCTGCAAACCTCGTCGAACTGTTCGTGCAGATGGTTGTTGTCTTGGAAACGTCCCCATCTGTTGACTCAGGGATCGAGACGTGGCTGCACGATCCGTTACATCCATGCGGATAAGATGCCTGTCATCTCGACTGCTAGTGATACGAGGCCGTTGGGATCCATAACGGCGTTCCGTATTAACCTCCTCAACCCACCGATACCATATTCTGCTAACAGTCATTGGATCTCGACCAACGCGAGTAGCAATGTCGCGATACGATAAATCGCAATCGCGATAGGATACAATCCGACCTTTATCAAAGTCGGAAACTTGATGGTACGCACATCTCCTCCTTACACGAGGCATCACAACAACGTTTCACCAGGCAACGCCGGTCAACTGCTGTTTGTGTATGAGATATCGGTCGGAAACGTTCCACATGTCAGCACGTTGTAGGTGTCGCCACCGGTGCCAACCTTGTGTGAATGCTCTGAAAAGCTAATCATTTGCATATCACAGCATCTTCTTTCAGTCGATTAAATTTCACGTATGTAGCGCGTCATCTTCGTGATGTAGCCAGTAGTGCAACTATTGGTATCACTCTCATCGGGAATTTTTCCGGAATCAGCGGCGATGAGTCGATATTTGTACCAGATCATGATTCGAACCAGTGATCTCCTGCTTTTTAGGCAGTTGCATTAACCATTGCCCCACCCCGACAAAGCGTTCATCGCATCTGAGTGGACTTTCTCGGCATGCCTCCTGGTCAACCTGCATTCCCGCCAAGCGCCACCTATTCTTAATCCGCATTCATGTCCTCCATGCTCGCCATAGGTTCCCGAAGGCGTTCGAACCTAAATATTCATCCGCACTGAAGTTGGTGAATTGATTACCAACAAGGCGACTCAGTTGTATAGAAGTGTGATGACTGTTCTCTCGGTCAGACACCACACATTCATATAATTCTCGTACCAAGTGAGGTGAAACATGGCTTTCAATACGCCTCTGTACATGTTCTAATCTCTCTTATTTTATTCTCATGATACCTACGCGAGAAGTACTATAGTAACCATATAGTCAAAGCACGGTCACGTTCCTTATATTTATCCAACAGGACATGGCGAGAATTATATCGTCTTTCTTCCTTAGGTTGCCATTTAAGTGACATAAGCTGTAGCGTAATCATTAAGAAATAGTTTTAAAACAAGCTGTAATTGCAACTCACTTTACAGAAACTAATTTAGTTCAGTGATTCTGTTTCACCTTTAATAATCATGTAATGATCTTACAGGCGTAAAAGTGAACCACACACTCGTTTTAATCGTTAAGACAGCTGTTCGAAAGTTTCCGACTTTTGATGCTTTTCCTATGTTGGGAATTTTTTTTTTAAATGAGGTTGGTTACATTCGATTACACGTAACCGCACATGTTATGTTCATGATTCTCAAACAATGCATCTTACCTCTGATATAGTTTCTACATAACAAAATCTCGCCGCAAGAAGTATCGAATCAGAAACTACAAACATCCGATGTTGCTCGCAACGATAAAGTATCGTAGTGTATACGCACGATCTGTTAACACAGCGAGGTCTGTAACATTGGTATTTTGAGGTAAAAGAATTTGTTATTCCAAAACAGAACGGCTTGAAAGGCATATGTCGCAGGGAGAACATACACTAGTACTAAGAGACTTGTAAACCCATTTAACATGGTAAAATTTGTGGACAGCAATAAACGATGAAAAAATATATGTAGTAACTCATTTAATTTAGAGGTCACTAATTAATAATCTATTTATAAAATGAACAATAACTAATGACGTATTATTCCATAAGAGCAAGATAAATATGGTAATGAATGTCTACGTTGTTACGTATCTGAAGGCACGGGCGGGAACAAGCAACAGAATTTTCCGTTTTTGAGGCACTGGATGACTGGAAGGTTTAGCTTAGCTAAACGAACGGCTGCAATTTAGGTTCCCGTCGCTCTGTGTTTATCAAGCTCGTTGTTTTTTGCAGACAATTATTGTGTACCGATGTCTAAAACCTGCTGATCTCTGAAGGGACCTAAAAATGTGCAATGTATTGTCATCGTCCACTGTATGCGCTTCTGTCTGTAAAAGCCGTATACAAACCAAAATAATCAACAAGATCTGCGTTCGCAGGATGCCAGCCAGTACTTCAACTAGCGGTCTTCCTGGCGTGCTGCTAGGGTTGAGGTTTCCCCAGTATGAGTCAGGGGTGCCCTACACGTCAGAGACTGCCTCGCAAATGCCCGAGTATGTGTCGAGTGCGCTCAAATTCGTCTACTTACGCACATTCTCCATCCAGTCCAGATAATAACAGCTATAAGAGACCTCTGAGTGTTAGTTTCAGACCCAAAGAAATGACCCCACAGATTAAAAAATTAAAATCCTGTTAAATAACTCCGTACCATGTATAACAAACCTTTGTGTTAGCAGCAGTCGCAATCTCATTGGAGATCATGCAATGTCAAATACATAACCTTGTTAAAACCCAAAACTGTCAGCATTGAAACTATTTGGTCAAATTTGAGTGTACATCAGAAGGATAGGCTAATGGCAAAAACAGATTATATATATATTTGTTGTAGCCCAAAAGTCAGTACAACTTCCGCTGGAAGAATAAGCTAAGCCGTGGCCGTTAACTGTGCAAAGGGAATTTGACTGAGAGGGCAGATGGGTAACTGAAGTTCTCTTCTACGGGGAGGACTGGTCTGATAACGTGACCAAAGAAGATATGGGAGTCGAGATAGAACAGAAATGGGATTCTGTCAGAGTTTTTGGAGACTTGTCATCAGATATGGCAGAATTGATGGATTCCTTCGAAATTTATAAATTGTGGAAGAAGTAACCCAAACGGCCATTCATCCAGGTGTATAGATTTGTTATCATAGACACACCAACCGACTTTCGAAAAATATTATCCACACAATCCCGAAGATAGCAGGGGAGTTCAGTGCGAAAAGTATCGCACAATGAGCTTAACATCTCATGCATACAAGTTACTGAGAAAAATCATATACACATGAAAGGAAAAGATAATCGAATAGCTATTAGGTGACTGTCAGTATGGCTACTGGATGTTTAAAGGTACCAGAGAGGCAGTTCTTACCTTACGCTCGATAATGGAAGCAAGACTTAAGAAAAATAAAGTCCCGGTCATTGGATTCGCCGACCTAGAAGAAGGGTTTGACCATGGAAATTGGAGTAATATGTTCAGAATTATGAGAAAAACTGGTGACCTCGAAGTAGACGTAGCAAAGGAATTCTGCCACCGTAGAAGGAAAATAACACATGATGGACGACGCAGGAAGGACATAAAATGCAGACTAGCACAGCAAAGAAGGCATTCTGGCCAAAAGAAGATTAGAAGAATCGAACATATTTTTTTTAATTTAAGGAAGTAATTTCGAATAATGTACGTCTGAGCATAGCACTTTGTGTTAGTGAATCATGGAATGTCGAAATAAGAAAAAAAATCTAAGCTTTTGGGGTGTGGTGTGTTAGAAGTATTGTGGCGTAGCAAGACAGCCACGCCACGGAAGTAGCCGAAAGGCACGCGTTTAGTTCACGCAGGCAAGAGATAGGTCTGTAACAGGATACGTAATGAATGCTATAAAGAAAAGTACGTAGCTTCTGGAATACTTAACTTTAATCCATCCTTGTTGTATACATCGCTCTTGACGATACAAGTGAGACTCTTTAGATACAAGCTATGTAAGGCTAATGGCGCCTTGCTAGGTCGTAGCCATGGACTTAGCTGAAGGCTAATCTAACTATCTGCTCGGCAAAGGAGGGAGGCTTCGTCAGTGTAGTCGCTAGCTACGTCGTTCGTACAACTGGGGCGAGTGCTAGTCAGTCTCTCGAGACCTGCCTTGTGTTGGCGCTCGGTCTGCGATCACACAGTGGCGACACGCGGGTCCGACATGTACTAATGGACCGCGGCCGATTTAAAACTACCACCTAGCAAGTGTGGTGGCTGGCGGTGACACCACAAGAAGGCTGATGAAAATTAGGAAGACTTGTAAGACGTGTCTATGTTCTCCACAGAATTGGCGAAGAAGTTGACTTATGCAAAATACTGAAAAGAAGGCGAGAAGTATTAAGATATCAAGGAATAATTTCCATGGTACTATAGGCAGTGGTAGGGGGAATAAACTGTAGGGGGGACAGAGATTTTTATAGAGACGAGAAATAACTGAGGATTTAGGGAGGACATGCTAAAGTGAGATGAAGAGTTTGGCAGAGGAGAGGCACTTTTGGCAGGCCGCATCAGACCAGTCAGAACACATATGATGATGTGTAGTGCAAAATTTCGGACAGTAATCGTGGTACATTGTAGACGCATCATGAGTTTAGCGTAGTTTAATTTTTAGCAGTGTATAATCACTCCTTTTATGTTAATCGTATTTCAACATTTTAAAACAGAACCTTTGATGAACCATGTTCTAAATAAGCCATCCCGAAAGAAAGAAAGAAACCTAAATGATGAAGAGGCAACACTGATTGATAGCTGTTGGTAATCAACAGAGAAGATATCATTGTAGCATACGGGAGACGAGACGATGCCTTATAAATACCGTGATTTTAAAGCAACTTCTCATATGACGTTCTGAAACCTATGTATCAATGCAATCAGGTGGATTCAGTATCACCAACCTTCCGGAAAGAATATGAATATACAAAAGTTTATTAATAAAAGTAACATTATATGGGGTATCAGATAAAATTTGTGACTGGACTGAGAGGTTCTTGTCGGCGCGACGCAGCGTGACTTGTCTGTAGAGACATCGACAGAAGTAGCAGTAACACCAATCGAACTCCATGGAAGTACGCTCGGGCCCATGTTTATATTGTAGCCTAATGACCTTTACACGCCACAGTAATACCAGTTCAGAATTTCTTGCACATCATACACTTATCACTAATGAGACAGTATTTGAAAACTGTTGGACAAATATGTAGCCAGATACTAAAATATTTCAGAGCGATGCAAAGACATCCAACTGGTTATAAATGTTCAAAACTGTAAAATTAAGCCTTTAACGAGATTCAGAAAAGCGTTTCCAAATGATGAAACTCAGATTGATTCGGTAAACTTATAGAAATACTTTGGTCTTGTAATATCTATGGACATGAAAAGGCATGACAACATAGTTTCTCTGTCGAAGGTAACGCAGGTGGTGGTTTGTGGTGCATTGGTAGGATCCTGAGAAAATGCACTGAGTCTACAAAGTAGACACGTGCGGTTCACCTAGGCGTCTCGCCTTGAAATATTACTCATACTAACGGAATGTGGGAATCGCAGTAGCATATCCGACATATCATGACAGGTAGAAGTAGCAGAGGATATTGACCGTATATAAAGAAATGACCACAGGATCGTTTGACTCACGGAGCAGCATCACTGGCACGTTGTAAGATCAGTATTTCCATACTCTTGAAGGAAGACGCTTATTATCGTACGACAGCAGACTTAAAGTTTCAAAATCAGCGATAAGTGAAGGATCCAGAGATTCTGTTCAGCCCACTGCGTTTCGCTCACTGCCCGATGACAAATATTAGAATAAACACAGAACGCACGGAAAAAATTTGAGACGTTACACTTCGCATGCTCCAGATATAAGTGGAACGGAAGGGAAACCTAATATGTAGTGCTATGCATGTTACCATCTGCCAAGCACTTCACGTTGGATTTCAAAGTATATCCTAGTTTTAAATGTAGATGTTACTGTAGTGGTTAGGAAAATCGAAGACGGATCAGCAATATCCAGAAAAATGTGTAGAGAGATTTGTGTAATCTCAGTAATTCGGAATGCGGATGTTGTTCATTAGTTGTACGAATCTATAATAATGTAAGTGAACTGTGATCGGCTGTCGTTGCTTATTAGGGAAAAAATTATGTTTTATTACGACTGAGATCCTATAGTAGTTTGCAGCCGTAATACTGATGTTGGAGATTCCATAGTTCAAATCTCTTGCTCGCAGTTAAATTGGCAGCAGTGAACTACATATTTTAAATGTAATGGGGGTAATTTTCAATGAGCGCTGTTAATAACACTTAGATGTTTTGTTTTCTTGAGGAAATTAACTTGTTCGTTGTAAGTGCTGTATATCTCGATAGGATACAAAACTGGTCAAATAATATAGCGATCTGCATAATCGTAGAGAACGTTATTATTAATAGTAAGAATTGTTCGTTGTAAGTAGAGATGGGTAAACAGAAACGCTTAACTGTTTCGAAACAAATGAAACAGTACAATGTAATGTTTCGATACGCTGTTTCGAAACAGTTTGTGTTTTGTAATCTAATAAACGTACACATTTAATCATCTTGAATGTCTACTGTATAAGTATGTCCATATAAACACAAATGAGGTGCGAGAGCGCTAATCATTTCGCAGAAAGTATGGAACTATCACCTGGACGTCTTGGTAGTTTCGTATTTCCTGCAGCAAATGCGCTGCTTTCGTGTTGTGTGACTTTCATACTTTTCAATTGGATGAGGACAGCCATAGCTGAAGGCAGAAGAACCACCACGAACGGAACTGGAGGTAGGAGCAAACTGCAGAAACAACGGATATGCTACTGCGATTCCCACATTCCGTTAGTATGGGTAATATACCCATCCTGCTAATTTCCATGCACACAAAGGGAATCATTGTGGATAATAGGCTCAGTGACTCTAGACTCACAAATAACGCCAAATAATTCGAATAAATAACAGAAAAAAATTTTGTCTTTTAAGGTGTTTCGAACCTTTACTATAAAGTCATCATGCTTCCCAGCCCTTCCCGTTCACCGTTATACTATCAGTGATCAAACAGATTGCTTGCAACTATACCTAGATCAAATTTATGTATATGTCTAATAACTGTCACTCTAAGCCTTTTTTATTCAAAATGTTGTAGGCTTACTTGCGTTTCTTAATACGATTACTGTACATGAAAAGAGAAGCGTATGTTATAAAAAAAGTGTAATTTAATCGAATGATTTTCACATATTTATTATTTTGTATGGGAATAGTATGCGTTGTTTCATTGTTTGGTTAGTGTTTGTAAAGCAGATGTTACGCCATTTCGTAATAGGACAGTCAGCTAGAAACGAAGCTTTATTTTCGGATATCTTAAGATTCATTCTATTGCTTGTCAAAAAGAATTCGACACTCTTGAAAGTGTTTCATGAAGTGTTATGTTGTGTTTCAGTATCTGTGCCGAGCCCGAATCTCGTACGACACAGAGCGGAATGAAACACCACTGTTTCGATACAATTAGTCCGTTCCAAGCGCAGGTGGACTGAAACAGCCTTATTTTGAAACAACGATACAGTTTCTGTGTCTGGCTCGAGATCGAATCTGGTGCGGTTATCCGAAACAGGGGCGGAATGAAACACCACTGTTTCGAAACAGTGAACCACAGCCGTTCCGAAGCACTGAAACAGTTCCACGTATCGATACACTGTATCGAAACATAGAAACAGTGGCCAAGTCTAGTTGTACGTACTGTATTTCTCGACTTGGATACAAAACTGGTCAAGTTATGTAGTGATCTGCATAATCATAGAAAACGCTGTTATTAATAGTAAGACTATTCGTTTTCAAGTTAATATTAACGTCTTTGCTGTAGGCAGTCCCCGTCTGTTTGGACTGGCCACGTAACATACTGGGACAGAATAACAAAAACAGTAAAGGATTGGAAGGTTTTGTGAAAAGTGTCAGTAAAAACTACAATGCAAATAAAGGGACAGAAACTGAAAGCAGACATAACTTCTTCAGGTCAATCATCCATCCATGTGCTTGGAATCCCTAAAGCCGTCGCCACACGGACCTTGCAGCAGAACGTTGAGCGTGCCGAATTTCTGACGTCATAGCGTGGAATAGCACATTCGGGAGTCTTTCCGAACGTGCGGAGCAATATCTGGCATATCAGATAGTCTGAGCGTGCGTCTGAGAGTTGACCAATGAGATGGCACAGCGCCACCTACGTCACACGCACGCCGTCTTCCTTCAGTACAGAGTTGTGAGGCGCCATATTGGCATTTATTTCAAACCTATATGTATATATGCCGTTTCTGAGCACCAGCAAATTGAAAATCACTGATTCGTTCCAATAAAATAATGAGAAACATCATATTTGTGGCAAAAGAATAATTGTAACTTGCGTATTATGAGAGTAGGCTATTTGAAGGCAGCGACACACTGAAGATCCACCCAAAACGCATTGTTCTTGGTACAATTTGTTATAATTAAATTTCAATTGGTAACACATCTGCGATTAAGGTTTTCAGCAAGCGGTAACATAATATTATTACACGCAAGGGAAACTTTGTAGGTGTAGCGTAATGACTAGCGTCACTGCTCTGTAATGAGGTCTTTGTTGGGGTTGTGGTTCACGTCTTAACACTTCCAAATTTTTTTCCTAACATTCGCGTTTTTATTAGGTTCTGATACTTTATTATTAGTTTAATATAAGTATGTACTATAATATTTGATGTTATGTAAATAGAAGTTCACCTATTTTTGAGGGGTGACTTTGTTCGATTGGCTTAATCTACAGGACTGCTTGCGCTACTTGTATAAAGTTATTTTGGCCCTTTTTCTTTTACGCTTCGTAAGTCATATGTCGCAAAGATTCTACTACTGGGTAGGAACAGTGATCAAGTAAGACCGACCTTGGGGTTTTACTAAAATGTGGGAATGATTAAATAATGTATATTTTATGCGGAGAAGTATTCCAAATTTGTACCGCACTGTTTGTAACGGAACTTTTATAAGCCTGTGTCCTTACTGACTGGACATGGTACTTTCCTTTTCCTGGACGATGGAGGAAATGTGCGTTTTAATAGATCTAACGTGGGAATTTTACCTCCGCCCGTTGAGTAAACAGTGAGATTTACGAACTAGAAACATCCCTCAACTGTCGCTGGAGTGCGTTGCGATCGCGTATACCACGTTGGGGCCCACGTACCGTATGCACAAGTCGCATCGTTCCTGAGCGTTCAAGCAGCACGTTGAACTTGGCACGCTCAATATTAACGTTCGACAGCACGGTCCGTGTGCCGGCGGCTTTAACTGCGGCATCGTAAGTAACGAAAACTAGTTTACCGCGGACAGTGGGATACGCATTAGCAGAATCTAAATCATTAATGGTAACTTAAAGCGGTATACTGGAATTGACAGTATACTTAGTTGAACGGCGTACTGTACTAGCCAAGATAATTTTTTTAAAAACGGTTGACTAAATTTTGGACGAACAATGCTATGATATAGAGGCTACGCTAAACCCTGTTCTATAGTTGCAAACAGATCTTATACGCTTACAATTAAGATATTCGCTCTAAATTTTGGACGAACAATGCTATGATATAGAAGCTACGCTAAACCCTGTTCTATAGTTGCAAACAGATCTTATACGCTTACAATTAAGATATTCGCTCTTAATCAAATTCCTCTTCTTCTTATGGTATGGTCTGTCATGTTTCAGTGTACGCATCCTGTGTGAAAATCTGGAACTTTGTACGGCATTATCTTCGGCACTATACTTATATATATAAAAGTTAAGATCTTACTATTGACGCTGTTAGACAAAATGTTTCGAGAAATGAGGGAGTATCGTGTAGTGAATATTTGCGCAAACAATAACCAATGTTTAAGTTTGCACCCCTATCTGTCTTTCTATATACGATGTGGAATAGTCAGTTGTTAATTTATACTAACGTTCCCGTGATATTTAACGCTGATAATGCTGCTAATCTGTATGATTTAAAGTATCAGCCAGCACTCAGTTCAACGGAACCTGAAGTTAGATGTGTTTATGGGCATGGCAGTAGAAGCTTTCTGGCGCATTTCACTCATCAGTTACACTTGAATGTTTACTCAAGCTACACCTGAATTATTGCTATTTTTTACTGTCATGCATCATAATTGGACTTCATCATCACATAATACAAAATGGATTATTCGATTCATTCATATGCATGGCTTTTGTTGCATGAGGGAGCATTCAAGGTAATAGCCACTGTAAAATAGTTCATCGTGACGCTACTAAATAAGGTTATTTGACATGGCAATAGATTCGGAGATAGCATTAAACTATCGGGCTGATGGGATCTTTGTCGTGCGTCCGCATTTTTTCGAGGAGATAGGTCCGGCTGGCCCTGCTACCTGTACCATCAGTGGTGAACGTTATGAGAGTCTTCTGCGCACCAACGTCATTTCAGTGCTTCAACAGCATTAATGTATGGGAAGAATCAGTTTTATTGCATGATGGCACTCCTTCGAACATTGCACAGCCAGTGAAGCGGCTGATGCAGAGGTATTTCGGAAATGCTAGAATTATCAGACGTCATTTCCATACAGCCCGGCTCTCTAGATCACCTGATTTTAATCCGCGCTACTTCTGTTTGTGGGGTAGTCTCAAAGATGTTATGTTCAGTGCTCCAATTACGAACGTAGCTGAATTGAAGGTACGCAATGTGCAACGCATTCTGAACGTGACCCCCGAGACTCTCCGATCTGCCAGTCTCGTGACAGCTAAAAGCCTATGTCACTTTGAATCTTAAGCTGTTTTTCGTCCTAGAACAAGCAAAAACCGGTATTTCCATCCGATAAGCCGTGTTGGATGGGCTTGCCTAACTAACAGTGCCACAACCTTTGATCGCTGAACTTGCGCAGTCATGCACGTGGAATAGTACAGATGGTGTAATGTACGACTCAAAACACAGCCTTCGTGTTGCTATTCGTCTCTCGTATTTCGACGACCCTTTTCTCTTTAAGGCGCCGTGTCAGTAACATGCTGGCCAAATCTGATTCCATTCTGAGCAGTGGTTCTCCTTTGAAACTGGAACTTTAAGTACACCCTGTACATATGACTGATATGGTGGACGTAGGCAGTTTACCCGGAATACTCCTAAAAGAATTTACTCTGCATCATGCTGTAATATGTTGAAAAGCCAACTCAGCGGGCATTCATCTCATACACACTAATAATCAAGCCCATTGCCTGAGGCTCTTGCAGAGTCAACAGGATAGCACATTGGACCCATGACTGGAAGCAGAGTGGCAGCCGATATCCAAGTGGGAAGTTGTGTGGCGAGCTTTTAGTGCCCATGAAAGTTTAAACCAGTACCTAGAGTCCGCAGATATCGGCAAAGATAGAGACCGCAGAGTTGTAAAGTTTGTGTGCTGCACGAGTTATCGGCAGTAACGCAAGATCGCCCAATCCTGACGTAATCCCAGGTCGGCGAAGCGATTTTCGCAGATCTGTTTGTGTGCGATAAAAACAAATAGCACCTTCTAGACCACTGTAGGTTAGAAAGTGTATACTACACTCATAAATGTCCGTCGTGATCACAAGTGTTATACAACTCACTTTATCGCTTTCGGCTTACTGTCATCAACAGATCTGTTGCAAATAAAAAATAGAAAAATAGTAATGTGACAATAAAGCTAAATATACAGAAAACTAAGGAATACATAAAAAGCTGCCATATAAACCAGCCAAAGTATTAAGATGCAAAATCATGTCAAATAATGTCTACACGTGTGTACATAAAAAGTGTTGGTAATTGATAGATACGCAGTTTTCTGTATGAAATAATTTTAATGATCATCGAAGACTTAGTAACTTCGTCAAGGAAAGAAGGTTCGGAAACCACTTAAAAAGGTCGAGAACCCGGGTATTAAATACTGGTCAAATAATACTTCCAGTAAAAGAATAACTTCTGCTCCAGAGTCCCACAAACTGTCGCCAAGCAGCAAACAGGAGTTCAGAAACAATCCTGTTAATGTTCAAAGCGAGAAAAGTATCTGCTGGCACAGGCAACTGAACTGAATCAGAAGCTACATAATTACAAAACCATCATCGATCGGAGCTATGTACCAGTATACATGGCAGACTCAATGGTCGAAACGGAGAGAAAAGGTGTCAACATCTGCCCCGTCTTCCAACTTTTTTTCCTTCTTCCGTGATGCGACTCTCTCAGGCTCGATATGTTGTTTAATGCGGCTCCACAGAACTGCCACATCGTGTGTGTGTGTGTGTGTGGTTGGGTAATGTAGAAAATCCGTTTTGGCCTGAGGGGGAGAAACGTCCACCCCCCACTCGTCGACGAACAGGGGCTCGCGTATGGAGATTTATTTAGTAACGACGGGACCCTCCTGCCCTTGGGAATCAGTGAAGCTGTGCTCATCAAGAGGCTGTGGCGTGGAGACCGCTACAGAAAGGGCATAAGTAGTCTGGGAAGCTTAGACAACGGGAGAGATATCTGGAGCCAGGTGAGACAAGTGGGTTTATGAAACAGATTACCTAACAGGCAGCGCCGACTAGGCGGACTGGATGAGAGGAGAATCTCGAGATGATTTATCAGTAACCACTAGATGAAGTGCAGAAGCACACGTAGCTTCATCATCCACAAACTTAGGCCGAAGGAAAGGGTCTTTTAATGGAGGATTATCCGAAGAGTGGACCAAAGGGAAAGGCTCCGTAAATGCATCAAACTCCTGCGTTCTGCCATGCTTGTTTTAAATAAGGAGGGCCGGCACCGCGGAAGTGAAAGTGTTAATGTCCCTACACGGCGGAAAATCGTGAGCATTGTCTCACAAAGATCCAGTTTGATCCTAAATAGCCGGAGTTGGCTAAGCAACAGAATCCTGTGGGAGAAGATCCACTAAAAACAATTTTAACGGTGTCCGTGTGCAGATTTTAATACCACCATGCGACGCAGACAATTGGTACTAAGGTGGCCACTCTGATTACAAACAAAGCAGGTTCCTCTCTGGTCGATATAAGTAATATGAACTCTGCAAGTGAGAGAGAATCTTTTTATATTGACGTTTGGTTAGAAGCGAACACTACCATACACTTGTAACTGGTGCTGAGTAGAGCAGCGTTCTCTGCGAATATGTAGTATCATCATCATAACGGAACAGGATGGACCTCAGAAAACTGTCATTTACTTGGAGCGGAAGATAAAAAACCCAAACATTTGTCTAGACTACTTTTACTGTCGCCAAAAGAACCATACTAGTTGAGCCATCATGATGAGTGAACAAGACCTCAGTACCGTCATGTAATAATATCCTGTCAGCTTGAAGCTCGTCAAGAAATTGAACAAAAACCTGTATAATTGCGAATGAAAGTAGTGTACCCTTGATCTGTAGTAACCTTGATCTTGTCCACAAACCATTCGTGTATCTTTAAAGAGCCGGGCCGTCCACGGCCTGTGGATTTATCGAAACTGAAGGTGGGATTGCACCTATGTGGAACAAACGTTGAAGCATGTTTGACATCACGACGCGAAACAACGCGATGTCAGGAAGGGCTGTACAAACACCAGACACTAGACGACAAACAGCAGTGGGACGTGCACAACGACTCACACGACGCTGAACGCGAACTACTGAGACACGTGACGCTACGGCAAGAGGTGGAACTCAGACAACCTGCCACCTCCATGCGCAAACCGGAAATGGTGCTAGACCGCCAAGGCCACATTGACAACTAATTCCAGGCAGAAGTGGTAAATAATTTACATAGTATTCCGAATATCTAACAACCATGCACAGGGTTCTCACAACCACACAATACTGGTAGAAAATTTACGTTTCACGTCCCACAGGCATCGAGTTTATTGGCGTCGGAGCACAAGCTCAGATTAAGGAATGACGGAGAAGGAAAACGGCCTTGCGTTTTCAAAGGAACTATTCTGGGATTTGCCTTCAGCGATTTAGGGAAAAACGAAAATTCTGACTCAGGATGACCGGATGGGGATTTGATCCATCCGCCTCGCGATTACGAAATCCGTGCGCTAGCCAATACGCCACCTCGTTCAGTCCACACAGTACTACTGTATGTATGGTGAAATCAAATAAGCTCAGAAAATACACTTGTCTATTCGTTAACGCTACAGTATTGTACAAACTCTAGATGAAAAATATGGTGCCGTCACTCAGTTGCTGTGAATGTCAAATGACGTGGATTATTTGTATACAAAAGCTTATCCACATACAGCGCTGCAGCAATTCTGCCTTGGCCATCATTTTTGACATAGGCAAGGACCACGTCAGTCATATCGTTGTGACTCCAGTTTCTCTCGACGCCTTAAAATGTTCTGTCAGCGACAGCAATGCAACCAGGTGACGTCTTACATAGTCTTCAATATTTCGATAAATCCACACCTTGTCATTTCCAAGACACAAATGCAAGAAGGAGCGTTTGTAGAAGACGTCAACAGGCTGCATTCTCA
Source organism: Schistocerca serialis cubense (assembly GCF_023864345.2). Classification (NCBI taxonomy): domain Eukaryota; kingdom Metazoa; phylum Arthropoda; class Insecta; order Orthoptera; family Acrididae; genus Schistocerca; species Schistocerca serialis. The sequence goes on from NC_064646.1 coordinate 317,148,597, forward strand.
TAAGTTGTTTGACTCATATCGTTACTTATGATGCTGGAGCATTTCGTAATGCTGTCAACAACGGTACACGGAGGTACCCAACACAACTTCCCATTTATGACAAGATGGAAGGACGTATGCTACCGAACACCGTCCGTAAATTCACCTTTCACTAATCGCTAATGGTCTGCACAACTAATTAGACTACTACAAACACCCAACGAAGATTCCACGCTACTGACTTTTAAAGTCGATCCACCACAATGCAGACACTGGTCATTTCCCAACTGGGGTCCCCTGTTGAAAAATTATACTACGCCGTCCCTCACAACTACTAAGCGCATTCGGTGATTTTTGTTCATGCTGTGTATGGCATATTGCTTCGAGTACGAGGCATTTACAATAAGACAATAGTTTTGCTGCCTTTCATATTACATTCGCTATTAGTATACAGGGAGGCAGTCTGCCTGCAAGTCTACACGAAACTTAGAATTTCGTCTAGTTGTGGATCGCAGTCACAACACGAGATGTATTTGAAAGAAATTAATTTGTTGCAGGACTCGCAACATATAGAACATATATGGCATATAAAGTTTTCCTAATCTCATATCCGACTGAAGAACGTTGAGCATTTCAGCGACCCTCTCATACTGACATAACGAAAGTGAAAAGAATTTATTACCTATTGTCTAACAATTGCCTACGCTTTGCGTGTAACCTGCTTTGTAAAGATCCCAGTGTGACAGATAGTATCATGAGAACAGCTGTTTTGTAAGCTGTCTTCATTAAAAAATTACAATTGGGTGAGATTCCTCCAACACAGTCCTCTTCTCCACAACTACATTTGCGAGTTCCGTTCATTATAAATCCTTTCGTCTCGCACACCTAGATAGGAGTACGTGATAGTTGTGACATATTCTAGGATTAGCTCGGCGCTGCAGGTTTTGTTTGCACAGAATTTCATCTCCAGCTAATGTGAGCACTGGCCGACGACTGCACAATGTAAAAACGTCAACAAGGTAAATCCTATGGCTTATAGCGACGCAGTTTCAAGCAATCCTTACTTTTCTAGTTGTTTCAGAAGTTTCGTCTTTAATGCTACGAACTTCTGGACTCTGTGGCGGTCGTTGACAATTGAGAGACAAAATGTTTAAATATGTAGGCAAGAAGTTGGATGGGTTGTAATTTCTATCACGTTTTCGGGTGACGAGAACGCTGAAAGACAGTTAAATTCTCAGGTATTATGCTAGGAAATATTAGATAAAACTGTACAGAGGTGATGGCGAAAATGAACAGGAAAAGAGAGGAAGGAGATAGAGAAATAAAAAAGGAAAGAGATAAGGGAGAGTGAGAAATGGAAAAGAAAGGAAAAGGAGGAGGAAGGGAAGATGGAACGATAAAAAAATGGAGGAGAATAACGGGAAATATGCTGTAAGGAACAAAGAAGAAAAAGAGAAGAGGGAGGGAAAGGGCAAAGGGGTGAAGAAGCCACAAAATGGGAAGTAGGTAAGAAGAATGAACATGAAAAGAAAGAGAAGGAAGAAAGTATAAATAGAGCAGTGCGGCATAGAAAAGGGGGAACAGTTAATAATGGTAATAATGGCAGACGACGTATTGTTAGAAATCAAGCTGAACTGCTCCGGCTTCAGAACTACATGCTGCGCAAGACAGATTTAGCTAAACCGAAAAGACAGAGTAGCGAAGATCTGCACGGAAAAATGAAAAATTAACGAAAGGAGAAGGTCGTCCTATAGCGGCGGATAGATACGATATTACAGTGCCTGTGTTGTTCTGAATTACGATGCAGAGTTGCGGTATCTGTAGTCATTATGAATTACATTAAATGTATTCGCAATTGCGAAATATGGACAACGATCAGCTGTAGAATGGAATTGCAACGAAGAAAATTTGTGCTGGACTGGAACCCGAACCTAGCAAGCGACTTTCAAGTAAATGTCTCACCTGTATTGGAAAATACACACATCAAAAAAGTTTCGCACCACCTCGGTTACTAGAGTTCCGGAACCTGTACACAAATTGGAAGAGAGATAATCATAACACTATTTCCGCCATTTTCATTGTTCATGAAAAACACACATTGCATGTTGTACCACCATACAGCGAGACCTTCAGAGGTGATGGTCCAGATTGCTGTACACACCGATACTTGTTGCGCGTCCTCTTGCAGTAACACGTAATCTTGCATTGATGCATGCCTGTATTCGTCGTGGCACACTATCCACAAGTTCATCAAGACGATATTGGTCCAGATTGTCCCATCCCCCAATGGCGATTCGGCGTAGATCCCTCAGAGTGGTTGATGGGTCACGTCGTTCATAAACAGCCCTTTTCAATCTATCCCAGGCATGTTCGATAGGGTTCATGTCTGGAGAACATGCTGGCTACTCTAGTCGAGCGATATCGTTATCCCGAAGGAAGTCATTCACAAGATGTACAGAATGGGGACGCGAATTGTCGTCCGTGAGGAAGAATGCCTCACCAGAATACTGCCGATATGGTTGTACTATCGGTCGGACGATGGCACTGATGTAAAGTACATCCGTTACGGCGCCTCCCATGACCATCAGCGGGGTACGTCGGCCCCACTTCAAAACAGCAGAGAATCTCCACCTTGCTGCACTCGCTGGACAGTGTGTCTAAGATATTCAGCCTGACCGGTTTGCCTCCAAACGTCTCCTACGACTGTCTGCTTGAAGGCATATGCGACACTCATAGGTGAAGAGAACGTGATGTCAACCTTGAGCGGTTCATTCGGCGTGTTGTTGGGCCCATCTGCGCCGCGCTGCATGGTGTTGTGGTTGCAAAGATATACCTCGCCATGGACGGCGGGAGTGAAGTTGCGGATCATTCAGCCTACTGCGCACAGTTTGAGTCGTAACACGACGTCCTGTAGCTGCACGTAAAGTATTATTCAACATGGTGGCGTTGTTGTCAGGGCTCCTCTGTGCCATAATCCTTAGGTAGCGGTCATCCACTGCAGTAATAGCCCTTGGGCGGCCTGAGCGAGGCATGTAACCAACAGTTCCTGTCTCTCTGTATCTCCTCCATTTCCGAACAACAACTCTGTGGTTCACTCCGAGAGGCCTGGACACTTCCCTTGTTGAGAGCCCTTTCTGGCACAAACTAACAATGCGGACGCGATCGAACCGCGGTATTGACCATCTAGGCATGGTTGAACTACAGACAACACGAGCCGTGTACCACCTTCCTGGTGGAATCACTGGAACTGATCGGCTGTCTGACCCGCTTCGTCTGATAGGCGCTGTTCATGCATGGTTGTTTACATCTTTTGGCGGGTTTAGTGACATCTCTGAACAGTCAAAGGGACTGTGTTTGTGATACAATATCCACAGTCAACGTATATCTTCAGGAGTTCTGGGTGCTGGGGTAATGCAGAACTTTTTTTATGAATGTATGTGTACAGGCTGTAGACACATGGTTGACGACACATGGAAATTTGGGTCCGGACCTGCTTCGTGCATGGATAACCAGATGGTAAGACGACAACTCGTGATAAGCGAGAAATCCGGCTCGCGTTCCAGTACGGCAAAAATTTTCATTGTCTTCATTCCATTACAGAGTTGATTTTTGTCCATATTTACAACTGCGAATACATTTACGGTATCCGCAGTCTAGCTCTATAGTTTTGTGGGAGTCCTAGACGATCTTTTCTGAAAACGAAAATGACCTTTGCAATTCTCCATTTAGAATCCCTTCGCTCCACCAGCGATTTTCGCCACGATGCTGTTAGAATAGGAGCAATTCTTTGGCATATGCTATGTTCACTGAGATTACAAAAGTCGTGGGATAGCGACATACACATCTACAGATGGCGAAAATGTTGCTTTCACTAGGCTTAAACGGCAGTAATTGGCGGAAGTGACCTTTTTATCAGATGATGTAAAACATGTCCTATGTAATGATGGCCCCACGACGTGATTTAACGGACTTTGAACACTGAATGGTAGGTGTAGCTGTTCAAAAAATATAAATTTTTCTTAAACATATCTCCATGGCCCTCTGAGTTTTAAAGGGAATTGCATACGCAGTTGCGGATATGGACAACTATCTGCTGTATAATTGAATGACGACAATGGAAATTTGTGCCGGACCGGGAATCGAACTGGGAATTATCGTTTATCGCGAGCAGTGACCTGACTATTAGGCCATCCATGCACTCTCAACGGTCAGACCCAAACTTCCCATATGTCATCACCCACGTGTCTATAAACGGCACTTGTACATTACTTATGCATTTTCCCATACAGGTAGACATTTTAAATGAAAGTCGCTTGCCCAGTGTCGGCGAATAAATATGGTATTGCCGTGTCTGTGTTGCTTAGAAGTACGAAGCAGTGTTGCTTCGGCCATGCTTGCTTGTCAAGAGAAACACTGCATCCTAATTCTGAACAACAGAGGAAATGCAGTATCGTACTCTGAGTTTTGTTTTCGCCAGACACAAGTTATGGAAAAATTGAATCGAAGCAAGGGAAGGTGCGGCTAACAATTTAAACTAACGTATCTTGTTTTAGGAAGACAGAACTGTACCTAATACAGAGGTCAGGCCCTAACCAAGATTTGAAACACCATTGCGGCCCATATTGTAAAATTCCCCAATCTGTCATTAAAACGGTCAAGCTCATGTACAATGCCAAAAAAAAATAATAAAACACTCTAGAACAGACAAAAACTACTTGGGACATTAGTAAGCAAGAAGCATACAAAAATAGAAATCCATATAATTTGAACATCTAGAAAACAGCTCTGTCAGAAATGACGACATTTTGAAATCATTTTCCGCCAAATTCGATGAATACTTCCTCATCAGCAAAAACTGCACTCCTCAAGAAAGAATAGAATACAGATGCATTGCCGGCCGGTGTGGCCGAGCGGTTCTAGGAGCTACAATCTGGAACCGCGCGACCGCTACGGTCGCAGGTTCGAATCCTGCCTCGGGTATGGATGTGTGTGTTGTCCTTAGGTTAGTTAGTTTAAAGTAGTTCTAAGTTCTAGGGGACTGATACCCTCAGAATTAAGTCCCATAGTGCTCAGAGACATTTGAACCATTTGAACAGATGCAATACATTTATTTGTGCAGATAGTGCATGCATCACCAATAGACATTAAGTTTCAAATATTCAACGCGTAATGAGATTATAACATTCATCAAGTCACCAATAAGTAGTATTTCTGCTGGCTGTTACGGTGTTTGCAGCAGAATGTTAAAATCTTGTGCTAACCTCATGGGAATACCTTTAATCTGTCTTTTTAAGCAATTCATGATTCCGGTGATTTTTCCCAACTGACTTAAAAGTACTGTAGTAATACCCATCCAAAAAGGTGAAGAAAAACATATTCAGAAGGAATCCTATATCATTACTTGAATCATCAGAAAAAGAGAAAACGGAGTGGACTGTGATAGTATACTGACTCATTTAATCGAGTGGAATTAGTTAACTGCTTCTCAGTTTCGCTTTCGTGAAGGGTTCTCCTTAGAGAAAGCAATACGATAACTCAGTACTGAAGTGCTTCTAAACCTAATTAAGAAACTATTCCTGTTTGGATACTATGCTACCTTGAATGGATGGTCCACAAAACCATATTCGGGTAACTAAAGTATTATGACATTAACGTCATCGAACATGAAAGTTTTCTGGGTATGGTACCGCGTCATAATGTATAAAACTGCTGCTGATGAAGAAAAACCAACGTTTCGGCCACGGTTGCAGCGGCCACCTTCTGGTTCTACTGTTGTATTCTAGCTATGCAGTGTCCCTTACATTTTGTTGTTACTGTTCACTGCTCATGCCATTACGTCATAATTCAAAAAGCTAGTTCTTTTTATTAGTCGCTTAAGGAAGAAAAAGAGGGAACATTATTTTAATAGATTACTGCGGTGGAGGGAGACTGTAACCTCTATTGGCTCTTGTGTTATGTGCCACGATTGGTGGTCACCGTCGAATGAGAAGTTGGATCCTGTTTACCAAATGCTGGACGTCTGCCACGCAGAGGCAGTTACTCGCCGATAGTGCTCGTGTCTCGTGTTGACAGTGCGGTATATTGGGCTTTTTTAAAGTATTTCGATGGCCTTTCTGATTTTGCGTCTAGTCATAACCGGGTGCTTGGCTGGTTTCGGTGAATTTTATTTCTTTTCCGCAGTCTTGTTGATGTTCTGACACTGCAGATTTGTTGAGTTGCCCTAAACGAATATAGCACTCGTCTTCCCGATTGCGTGTTGCTATTGGCCTGTCAATCTCGCCGACGTATGCCTCTCCACATATGCATTCCACCTTGTACACGCCTACAGTGTGTAATGTATCCATCATAGAAGACCGGCAGCACAGCAACCCGGCGGAGGTGTTTGCCTGTTCGGTCAATACTATTTTTCACGTAAAGTAAGCCCACTGTTGGCTGCAGTTTGTCTATTTCTTACTTATCTTTCTTACCTGAATTCTTATCTTTATTACTTGTATTCTACTATGTGTCGAGGCAAGGAAACACAACCTTAGCCGAGAGGAAATGGCAGCTGTCAAGGAACTGAAAACAATGTCGAAATTATGATATAAACAGCAGACAAAGGCAAGGCTACTGTCATCTTAGACACCGTACAGTACGAAGACCAGATGAAAGAAAAATTATCCCATCTACAAAGGACTGACGGTGGACCCTACGGCGAAGATAATTTGAAAGATACAAGACTCGAGAATCGACGCTGACACAGCCAAGGGTCTTGTTCCCAGGGTACCAGTCTCTCCTAGAATTTACCGTTTTCCAAAGATACACAAGGAAAGTTATCCTTTGAGGCAAGTAGTGAATGGGATGAATCGCCTACTTACAAGAACAAAGCCTGGAAATTAGGACGTCTAGTTGGAAAGACGAATTCTTATGTGAAGAACTCGACGCGCTTTATACACTCCTGGAAATGGAAAAAAGAACACATTGACACCGGTGTGTCAGACCCACCATACTTGCTCCGGACACTGCGAGAGGGCTGTACAAGCAATGATCACACGCACGGCACAGCGGACACACCAGGAACCGCGGTGTTGGCCGTCGAATGGCGCTAGCTGCGCAGCATTTGTGCACCGCCGCCGTCAGTGTCAGCCAGTTTGCCGTGGCATACGGAGCTCCATCGCAGTCTTTAACACTGGTAGCATGCCGCGACAGCGTGGACGTGAACCGTATGTGCAGTTGACGGACTTTGAGCGAGGGCGTATAGTGGGCATGCGGGAGGCCGGGTGGACGTACCGCCGAATTGCTCAACACGTGGGGCGTGAGGTCTCCACAGTACATCGATGTTGTCGCCAGTGGTCGGCGGAAGGTGCACGTGCCCGTCGACCTGGGACCGGACCGCAGCGACGCACGGATGCACGCCAAGACCGTAGGATCCTACGCAGTGCCGTAGGGGACCGCACCGCCACTTCCCAGCAAATTAGGGACACTGTTGCTCCTGGGGTATCGGCGAGGACCATTCGCAACCGTCTCCATGAAGCTGGGCTACGGTCCCGCATACCGTTAGGCCGTCTTCCGCTCACGCCCCAACATCGTGCAGCCCGCCTTCAGTGGTGTCGCGACAGGCGTGAATGGAGGGACGAATGGAGACGTGTCGTCTTCAGCGATGAGAGTCGCTTCTGCCTTAGTGCCAATGATGGTCGTATGCGTGTTTGGCGCCGTGCAGGTGAGCGCCACAATCACGACTGCATACGACCGAGGCACACAGGGCCAACACCCGGCATCATGGTGTGGGGAGCGATCTCCTACACTGGCCGTACACCACTGGTGATCGTCGAGGGGACACTGAATAGTGCACGGTACATCCAAACCGTCATCGAACCCATCGTTCTACCATTCCTAGACCGGCAAGGGAACTTGCTGTTCCAACAGGACAATGCACGTCCACATGTATCCCGTGCCACCCAACGTGCTCTAGAAGGTGTAAGTCAACTACCCTGGCCAGCAAGATCTCCGGATCTGTCCCCCATTGAGCATGTTTGGGACTGGATGAATCGTCGTCTCACGCGGTCTGCACGTCCAGCACGAACGCTGGTCCAACTGAGGCGCCAGGTGGAAATGGCATGGCAAGCCGTTCCACAGGACTACATCCAGCATCTCTACGATCGTCTCCATGGGAGAATAGCAGCCTGCATTGCTGCGAAAGGTGGATATACACTGTACTAGTGCCGACATTGTGCATGCTCTGTTGCCTGTGTCTATGTGCCTGTGGTTCTGTCAGTGTGATCATGTGATGTATCTGACCCCAGGAATGTGTCAATAAAGTTTCCCCTTCCTGCGACAATGAATTCACGGTGTTCTTATTTCAATTTCCAGGAGTATAGAACGCCTAAAGGGAGAAACAATTTTACCTTCGGACATCATGGTCAGCTTTGACGTGAAGTCGCTTTTTACGAACGTGCCAGTAGATAAAACAATCCTCATCCTTCAGGAGCGTGTCTCGCCAGACATATGCGACCTGGTTGAGTTGTGCATGACTTCAACGTACTTCAAAAGGCAAGGAAAATACTACGAGCAGACAGACAGCTGGTAGCCGACGTATTCATGGAAGCCTTTGAAGCACCGGCGCTTTACGCCCACGTTGCTGGTTCAGATACGGGGAAGACACGTTCGATATATGGTCTCATGGTGAAACGGAGCTGCACAAGTTTCACGAATATTTAAACAATGTACAGTTCACGCTCGAAGTAGAGAAGAATGGTGGAATTCCATTTCTAGAATTCGAAGTATGCATAACAACGGAGGGCACACTGGGGCACAGAGTATATCGCAAGCCTACACATACAGACAGGTATCTGCACGCCCAATCCTACCACCACCCAGCACAGAAGAACTCGGTCATCCGTTCTTTGGCAATCCGTGTACAGCGCCTAAGTGATGCTCAAAACTTAACACCTGAGAGTAAAAGGCTACCCACAACGTTTCTAGCCAATGGCTACAGCCTTAAGTCGATCCACACAACTTTCTTGACCAATACAAGTAAGAAAGATAAGCAAGAAATAAACTGCAGCCGACATTGGGCTTACCTTAAGTTACTGGCCGAATAGGCAAACACCTTCGCCGGGTTGAGGCGCTACCTGCCTTCTACAGGGTGAAAAGTATTTAAACCGACAAGCTCTGGGAGGTTGTAGGGGACATCAAAACAAAAATTTGTCCCTAATGTCATTTTTTCCTATGGGGAGTATTTAAACCGGTAGAGGAAGATTTCTCTGGCGGCAAATTAATTAAACGAACAAACACTTTTCCATTTTTTTATGACCGAGAGACAACGCATTAACTCAACCCAATTTCAATTAAAGTAGATTTTCAAAAATGCCTCCCTTGACACGTAAACAAAAGTTACACCGTTGGATCATATTCTGTCTTACACGGGCAAAAACCCCAGGATTATCCTGAAATGTTCCATCTGCTGCTACTATCGGGCAATCAGATCTTCGTCTGATGCAACAGTAGTTGCGTAAACAAGGTTGCGCATCTCTCCCCACACAAAAAAGTCCAGAGAGGACATACCTGGGGATCGAGCAGGCCACGGTCCAGGGCCATCTCTGCCAATCCACGTTTCTGGCAACCGTCGCTCCAGGAATCGACGCACACGACGACTGAAATGTGCCGACGCTCCCTCATTTTGGAACCACATGCGTTGTCTTGTAGGGAGCGGGACATCTCCCAGCAATTCTAGCAATGCTCTGGCGAGAAAATTGTGATAGTGCATGCCATTTAATGGCCTAGGTAGCAGATACCGCCCAATTAAATAGTCCCCATAACACCGACCAACACATTAACGAAGAACCGCACTTGATGAGTGCTAGTAACTGTGGCATGTGGGTTATCCTCACTGCAAACATGCGAATTGTGCATGTTGAAGGCTACATCACGCCCCAACGTTGCATCATCGGTAAACAACACAGAGGATAGAAATGTAGGGTGCATTTCACACTATTCCAGGTACCACTGCGAATACTGTGCTCTGGGTGGATAATCAACTGGTTCCAGGTTGTGGACACGCTGTAAGTGAAGTGGACGTAACAATTGCTCTCGAAGGACTGTTCTTACATTCGTCTGATTCGTCCCCATGCTACGAGCAGTTGCAAAAGTGCTGACTCAAGGATCCCGCTCCACATGCTGCAAGACAGCTTCCTCAAATTGCAACGGTCTTACCGTGCGACGGCGTCCCTGTCCAGGTAATCTGCTAAATGACCCGGTCTCACGCACACGTTGGTACACAGCAGCAAAGGTCGTATGATGCGGGATACGGCGATTAGGATATTGTTGTTGATAAAACGGCTGTGCAGCTCGTCCGTTGTGGTGCGCTACGTAGTACGCACCAATCATATCAGTGTACTCACTCCAGGTGTATCGCTCCATTAGTAAAAAGAGACAATGTACTCTGGCGGACAGAAGTTGCCTACAACTGAAGAGCGTAATACGCCCTCCAACAAGTAAAGATCGTAATACGGCCTCTAACAACTGAAGAGCGTAAAAGGCCTCCGCCGGTTTAGATATTTCTCATAGGAAAAAATGACATTAGGGAAAAATATTTGTTTTGATGTCCCCTACAACCTCCCTGATTTTGTCGGTTAAAATACTTTTCACTCTGTATAGTGGTCACAGGATCCGTGCTAGGCTCCACTAAAGACAAGGTGGATGCATTAGACACTGCAATCGCGTACGAGGAGGAATGCGAATGTGGAGAGGCCTACATCGGTGAGACTGGCAGTCCAATAGAAACGCACATTGGGGAAGACGAGCGCTCGTCTAGGGCAGCACAACAAATCTGCACTGACAGAACATCAGCTAGACTGCGGAAAAGAATTAAATTCGGCGAAGCCAGTGTGTTGGCCAAGCAGCCGGTTATGACGAAACGCAAAATCAGAGAGGCCATATAAATAGTTAAATACCATGATAACATGAACAGGGAGGTTGGACTCAGGCGTGCCCCAACTTGGCTGCCAGCAATCAGAGCCCAACAGTCTGCACTGTCAACAAGAGGCACGAGCGCTACCAGCGAGTAACTGCCGCCACGCGGCCGACGTCCAGCAACTGTTACACAGCATCCAGCTTCTCATTCAGTAGCAACAAAATATAAGGGACACAGCATAGCTAGAACGCACTAGTATACCGAGAAGAAGGACGCTGCAACCGTGGCCGAAACAGTGGTTTTTCTCCAGCAGCAGTTTTATACATTATTACGCGGTATCATACCCAGAAAAATTTTATATCGACTGACTCTGGCCACGGAAGCCTAAGCAATTATATTAACGTTATCCTTCTTGCATGGATAGCGTCTTATCTTCATAACTGACAGCAGAGTGTCTCGTTAACAGACTTTATCACAGGCGTTGAAATAACTTCAGAATGGAAGAACACAATATGTAGGTTTTCCCATGTGGGTTTCCACATGTGGGTTTTGATAATGGGCCCACTCTTCTGACCTACACGAAAGATTTTGCAACGGTTCAAAATTATAATATTTCTGATGACACAAGGGTACTAATTAAACATCCAAAGACAGTCTTAACAGACACAGTTGATATCTGAAGAGTCTTACAAGACTATCATCGAGAAAAGTCTTCTTCTTCTTCAGCTAGTGCCTTTGTCTCGCATTTTTCGCAGTGTCGGCACGTTTAAGAGCGGATTTGGCATGATTAACTTTTTAAAGGTTGGCTGGATACCTTTCCTGCCACCATCCCATACCCCTGGGACGGAATGAGTGTACCCCAGTTGTCTGCGACCAGTGTAAATCATGAAATAGTGCGAACGTATGTCTGTGAGGCGTGTAACTGAGGCTGGACGAGGGGACCAGTCCGGTATTCACCTAGCGGGATGTGGAAAACCGCCTAAAAACCACATACAGGCTGGCCAGCACACCAGACCTCTTCGTTAATCCGCCAGGTGGATTCGATCCGGGGCCAGCGCGCCTACCCGAGTCCAGGACGCAGCACATTAGGGCTCTCGGCTAACCTGGTGGGTGCCTATCATCAAGGAATGTATAGTTCTGAAAATCAGTGTGGGATTAGGCGAAACGCAGCAGTACCCAACAAGAGAATACCTAAAAAGTGTGCAAACAGAGAGCGTTTACTGATGTGAGCGAAAGTTAGACATAAAATACCGCAAGTAAAATAAACATCTTTCGTTACAAACTTTTTTCGATGTAGAAAGCAAGTGAGTCTCTAAATATGTATCAATAGAGATCACTGGTGATAATTTATTTGAATGAAACGAAATGCGTCTGGTGACAAAAATACATATTTTCTTCTAGTTTTCAAGATGGATTTAAGGTACCTTTAATAATTATACAGCGACTACTGACAATGTGGCCACACAAAAGAAAAATTATACGATGAATGTTCACTTTGCAGAAGATTAAAGCTACCTGTCCGACTGGGACTCTAACAAGGAAAATGCTCTAACAAACGAGATAACCAGGCGTTCCTAGGACTGGAAGAGAGAAATACTGGCGCAAATAAGGCTGTCAGTGTGGGATGTGGGCCTCAATAGCTCAGTCAGTAGAGCATTTGGCCCTGAAAGGTAAAGTTTCCAGGTTCGAATCGTGGTGGGACAGATTGTTTTAATGTGCCAGTAATTTCTAAATGAGAGCTACTATGAGTCAGAAGCCGTCAGATATATCGTACCTATAGTATCCTGTTCGGCAGTGATAAATTGATATATTTCAGGAAATTTCAGGTAATCCATACTGTCTCCTAATGAACGAAATACAAGGGCGCGGGGACTCAGACTAACAAGGTGACTGGATTGACGACTTTCCAAAAAACAAAACACAGCATCTCATTGTCAATGGTGAGATGTCCTTAAGCGACCTTGGTGTTACCCCATGGAGGTTACTTGAAACAACTATTCCACGAAACTTGCACAAGGCACAGTGATTCAAAACGGAACGCCTACATATAGCTAATCATAGGAAACGCAGATACCAGTAAGAGATTCATTGGAGGAACCTTCTGGAATTGTAGTCCGTCAGCACAGAAGTTAGCTTTCAGGATACTCATTCGATCAATACTTGAATACTGCTCTTGACTTAGGGATCGGTACCATATAAGACCGACGGATAAAATCGATTAGACGCAAGGAAGACCAATGAGTTTTGTTACAAATTCATTTAATTAGCACGATAAGCGCCACGAAAATGATCAGCCAACAGCAGTGGCAGATGCTGCAAGAGAGGTTTTCTGCAGCATAACGTTCACATCCTCTACCCTTCGGTGGTAGCCTCGGTCGCACCCACATAGTGCACTTTTTCTGCTGCAGTGTCCTTTTATTGCGCAAGAGCTGTTTTTACTGTTGTTTATTGCGATTTTTGTGGTAATGGAAAGTTTGGATGAGAGCGTACATCTGTTGATAGAAGAGTACAGATCCTCCAGGTGCTTGTGGGATCCTAAAGATCCACAGCTTAAAATCCTGGAGAAAATAAATAAATAAAATGAATTAAAGCAGAGGAGTTGACTGGCAATCGCCGAAGTGCAGGCGGTGCTATCAGAGGGAGTTAAGAAGGAAATTAACTCACTACTAACTCCTTTTATGCGTAAAAGAGCAAAAAAAAAAAAAAAAAAAGTAAACCGTCGGGGATGGAAGAAGTCGAAAAATATAATTCCAAGTGGTTTATCTTGAAACCGCTGTAATATGATGTACAGTACTCTGCTTCCCCTTCCACATCTACAGATACTGCTTACGACAGATAATGTAGCACAGAAAGTTTCTGTTCATGTCCTGTTTTTTCGTTTACTCCTTTGTTTCATGTGACTACTATAAGGGAAATAAATGTCATCGAAATTAACAAATAACGTAGATTAATATAGAATAAAAACGCATGAAAATTGTAATTTTTCTCCTGGCTTACATTCAAGCTATCTGTCTTATCGCCACAGTTTAACTACTGTTTCACGAAATTTAAATACAGGAACAGAAAATTGTTCGCCCTCCGATAAAGATGTGGCTGGCCTTTCGTATATTTTTACATCGCATTACTCATTTTGATAACTGTTTCTTGCTCGCATTACCATTACAGAATCCACGAGTGATTCGCATATGGCGCGTCATATATGAGGAAATAGAATTTGAGGCAATATAACTGTCAACTGCTGCTAAGCATCGCAACGTTAGTGCTGATATGGATCGTCGATAATTTGTGTCCTGCTTGCAACTAGAAGAAGTCGAAAATCATCCTTCGACATGCGGGGACGTTTTGGACTAAGGCAGGCGATGGTTGCAGCTGTAAATTACTAATCGGGGACCAAACTATCACTTGTTTCACGCCTGCGCTAAAATTCAGCCATCCATATTTTTCTCTGTTGACGCCGTTTTTCTTCCAAGATGAATAACGTAGTCACTATACAAAATAAGCCAGTCTGTATGTTTCTTTCCTCCAGCACCTCGTACTAAAATAGGTTAAGCAACTTCCCTGTGACAAAGTTTTAGCGCCAAAAGCAAAACTCGTCCTACGCTTCCTCTTCCGTTCGCCCTAGTATAAATGCTTATTCGAAGGAATAAGTCAATGATGCATTGTGCAAGCGAACTCCATGCGCGTAGTTTGTTAATGCTCGTTCGCTTGTTTTCGCTCTTGTTCACTTCGGTGTAAATGGGGCTTAACAGGAAAGTGAGGAAGTGACAGTAGTACACGAAGCGTCCCCCACCAGACACAGCACGGTGGCTTGCGGAGTATAGATATAGACGTGGACGTAGGCGGTATTACAGGAATGGAATGTGTTGGCTGTACTGGACCTCAACGTTTCCAAAAGGTATACACGTCTTTGGTGCTATTTGAAAGCATTGCATGTATGAATTATAACTAAATTAGAGGGCTTGTTAGGGAGCTCGTAGCTCTGAGGGGGCCCTCCTTGGTAGGCAAAGGGCGCGCACGCCCTTCTGTCATGTTCGGACACAGCTCATTAGCGTCAGGCAGCGGTTAGGGCCGTCCTGTGGCTGTGGGTTCCTCCTTTTTATTACCTCCGCCTGCGCTGTTCTGCTACCCGCAGTGCGTGCCGGGCCTGCAAACGGCCTAGCAGAGGTGGCAGCAGGAGTCAGCTAGCACGGAACCGGCCCTGCAGGTACTGTGTCCGCAGTTAGGGGCTTTGTTCCAATACCCCTGAAGCCGTCTACGGCACCGTTCTCTCAGTAGTCTCCCGTCCCCAAGTTTCGATAGGATGTCTTATCCTCAGACCATAGAAGATACAGATCATGCATGACGTCATTACGCTAAGACAGACACCTCTAAAACTGAGTAGTGATTGCATCCACAGATCCAACTGACGTTATGCCCGAAGTATGGCAAGGCGACTCGCAGGTGCAATTGAAGCTTTATGTAGAAATTATTCCAAAAAGTATTATCTGGAAATAGAACATATGACCTTATTGGAACTTAAGTTTCAAGTAATGTTTCTTCGTAAAGAAACTCAGTCCAAAAATATGGAATTGATGACATTTTCAACATAGTACTAAAAGCTTGTTCCCAGCTTGTTATCAGCCACATATGTAGTAGCAACATGTTAAAAATTCTTAAATTGATGAGAAATCGATGATCTGCTGTAACTTTTAGGTTCATAAACTTACGCTATTAAGGTTAATGCAAATTTTGGCGACAGACATATCAGTAAATTATCATACTATGCCTGTTTTCATTCACTGCTTTCATATGGCTTCATATTTCAGGCCAATTCGTCATTAAGAGAGTAAGTGTTCATTGCACAAAAGATTACCTTGCAGACATTTATTTAAAGAACTTGGGATATCCACAGTACCTTCGCTATACATATATTCACTTATGAAATTAGTCATTAATAACCCATCCCAGTGCAAAAATAACAGCGAAGTGCATAGCTACAACTCTAGAACAAAGGATGATATTCACTATTCTGGATTAAATCTCACTTCGGCACAGAAATGGGTGAATTATGCAGCCACAAAAATCTTTATTCATTTGCCAAATAGCATTAGAAGTCTGACATATAACCAACCAACATTTAAAAGCCAATTAAAAGAATTACTGAATGACAACTCCTTCTACTCAATAGATGAATTTTTAGATATGAAGTGTTAATTGTAAAAAAAAGTTAATTAATTATTTTGTGTAGAGAAACTCATGTTAAAGTGACATTTTCCGCATCATTACGAAATGTCGTATTTATGATCTATGGAACAACGTTAATGTATGTATGTAATGAATGTATGCACTCGATAACTTTTTGCCTCAGAACCATATGATTTCTACAGTCATTGAACCGCAAATTTACCCTAGCGTTGGCAGACTGTTCTAAATAGTGAAGGTGAATATGTTACTGATGACAGAAGTCTCTGATATGTGTACCTGTTGTGTTTATTAAACGTACGGAAAACGCTGTGAACTGATATGAGGGAGTAATAGGGCTCACAAAAGATCTGTCGACAGGTTTTCTATAACCGTCAACTTCCTTCTTACTCATCGAGATACATTGAGAAAACAGTTAAAAATCGAGTTCTCTATAACTTGTTGACATGCACGTTCCCAAACTTGCTAAGTACTGTAAGTATAGCCTGCGATAAGTCAAAAAAGTACTTCTTTGAAAAATTAGAACATATGAACTATTTTTCAAAATATATCGGTTACAAAAAATATAATCTGGTCTATATTTGGCTATATGGTCTCAGCGGATTGGGCTAACGGTTTTAGGCTTAATTTCTTCATGAAGAATTGTGCTATGATATTATTAAATAACTTTTAGATTTTATTAATTGTGAACATGAAATATAAGCTTCGAGAAACAAGCATTTTTGTGGGACTATGTCTTTTAGCTAACTATCTCAGCTTTTACTTTATGAAAATAACGTGTAAGGAAAGAAATTGTTGTCATTTTACACGAATTTTTTTAAAGAAACCTGTCTTTGGAGCCGAAATCACGTTTTTTAAATGTAGTGAACACAATGAACGTTTTATAGTTATAGCTAGATAGAGATTAATGCCGAGGCAGGATTCAAACTTGCGACCGTAGCGGTCGCTCGGCTCCAGACTGTAGCGCCTAGAACCGCACGGCCACTCTTGCCGGCTTTTCAAGAGAAAATACTTTCAAATGTTTCATAGATTTTTAATATTTATAATGGAATAATATGGTTAAGCAAACAAGCGCGGAGTGCGTCAGTTGGAAGGGGAGGCAGAGTGGGCGCTGGCCAGAGTGACCCAGCGGTTCTAGGCGCTACAGTCTAGAAGCGCGCAACCGCTACGGTCGCAGGTTCGAATGCTGCCTCGGGAATGGATGTGTGTGACGTCCTTAGGTTAGCTAGTTATAATTAGTTCTAAGTTCTAGGGGACTGATGACCACAGCAGTTAAGTCCCATAGTGCTCAGAGCCATTTATTTTCAGGCAGAGTGGGGGCTACTGGTTCTCGCTCGCTCCGAAAACTTTTACATTGCTTTCGCTTGCATAATATTAGATATCAAGGCTTCCAAAGCGCGTACCACTATCTTTTTGTGCATACTACTAGGAGGTTGACACGATAAACACGAATGTTGCTGTCATTTCCGCCGTTGAAGCAAAATAACCCCAGATACATTAAATTTTTATTTAACTTACATTTACAATTTTCAGAGTCAGTCCGGGCTGGTACCACCGACCCTACCACCCACTGCAGATTACGCAGTCCATCCTTGCACACTTCAATTTATTACTCAATTATTAATGCTAAAAATCAGTTAAATATATCCTAGTATTTTTTATTGACAACATAAGTATTCGACATTAACCACCATCAACCAAATCTCTATAAGACGTTAATTGCGTCCACTAAATTTGTAAAAGGAAAGAAAGCGTTTTATCGGCTCCAAAAGTTCGTAGAAACTTTTTTTTTTAATAAAATGTGTGCACTTTCTTTCTATAAAAGATTTTTTCCTAAATATAAAAAGGAGGTAGTTCGTTTAAAAAATTCCCAACAAAGGTGCGTGTTTCTCGAAGCCATTTTTTGATCTTTCCAATTAATAAAATGGTAGAAATTATTTAATGTCATACCTGAAAAATTCTTTGCGAAGAAACTATGCCCAAGCCCTTTACTGTAGGGCCTTCCGCTGAGAAGATCCAGCTTATAATCAAGATCGCCGCTTTTTTAAAAATAGCGATGTATCTCGAAACATAGTTAATGTGTTTTAATTTTTCAAACAAGTGTAACTACTGTAAATGTCAAGTTCGGGATTGCGAACGTTAACAGGTTACAGAGAACCCAGTTCTTAACTGTTTTTTCGATGTGTCTCGAAACGTATGGCAGCAGTCGATAGACATTTTAAGTCTTAAACCTTTCTTCCATAACAGGTGGCTGACTGGCCCATCCTCGGCATGAAATGTCGACAGGGCCCTCAATTTCCGTCAACCGATACGCAGGAGGTGGCTTCTCTTAAATGGTACACACACTTCTAACGTCAATACAGCTTTCCCTGCTGCGGATGAAATTACGATTGCACGAGTGGAAGGAAAGAAACCGAGACAAATACAGAATCTTAAGTGCACGTGAATTCTTCTTTGCCTGCATTAAGCAACAGAAAGGTTGTTTATTCCAGGATACATTAACTGGTCATACAATTACGATAAAAAAACATCGACGTTACATAATGGCTTCGTTATTAAAAATTGAGTAAAGAGAGTGTTTGTAAAGGCACGGACAGATTCTTAACGATTAGTTTTAAGCATTTTCATAACAAATAAAAAATATAATATAATTAATATTAAAAACATACTGTTTACCTACAGCACTTAGTGAAGTAGTTCATCACTTAGACGAAAACAATTGTCAGGAAAGTCTAATCATTAGCTGCTGTTAACAATATTTTGGAAATACATATGAAACCTGTGTAGCTCCCTAGAACGTGTTTATTCGTAACTTTCTGTATGGCAATAGACTGTAGAAACGTCACATGAAAGTAAAGTCACTGTTCAAGGTAGCGAAAAATTAGCTTTGGAGTACCCCAAGACTCCGTGTTGCACCGTCTGTTACTCTCGATTCTTAAAAACGATTAATCATTCAGCGTGTCAACTGTAAAGCAAGTGCTGTCTGCAGGTTCAACACGCTTTTCTACTAAAAGACAGAAAAAAGTTTGATTTACAGAAAGAACCAAGGGATGCTCTTGCCTCTCTGCGGGTATCCCTCCGACGTGGCTGCACCCATGATGGGATTATCTGTATCGCTGAGGCACACGAGTGACATCACTGCCAGAGGAGGGGCCGAAGCGGTGTTGGGAGTCGGTTTATGTGGGGCGAAGAGAATCAATATACCTACACTTACGGCAGTATGTTTATAAGTGAACTAGTAACAAGAATTCGTTTGTAATGCTGCTGTTACGACGCACTTTATCTCTCAGTATCATCTATGTTTTTCTCATCAAAGGGAAACTGGTTTTAATATACGAGTGCTATCCACGTTTCCTTACCAGAACTACATAACGAGACCCCGGCGTATTGTAATCCCCTGGCTTCTTTAAATACAATTCATATGACTGAACCACTGATCGACCTCACTCTTTTCCCATAATTCATTCTTTAATTCAAGATGCACGAATAGAAATCAGATATCTGTTAGGTTTTTTTATGTAATTTAATATTCTGCTGATCGACGACGAAAATGATCTGATGTTATAATATAGAAGTGTTGGCCATCAGCAACGTTGAGCCAGGAAATATATGAGCTCGGTAGTTACGGTCGCAGGTGAACTTTTTCACAGTCGTAAATCAAAGTTATGGGTTCTTTCACCCTCAAAATTTTCAACATCACGTTATACTTTATATTTACTGCCACTTTATGTGAGTTTTACTTTCAGGTTTGCACCGTAGTTTGCTGGTGAACGTAACTCTTAGACGTGCGTCTTTTAAAATAATAATTTGTATCCCCTAGCAGCCGCAGGACTGAAGTTTTGTTCGTAATTTCTTGAGAGAGGTCCTATTTATTTGATGGGCTAAAAGTGGCTGCAGCTTTCTTTTTATTCTATGTCAATACATCCAGTCCATGTATTTATTTCCCCATACGTTGTAGGAGAATATATGTTATGGGAAAGTTTGCTTGAACAAAAAATTTCACGAATTCAGGATGTCCCTCGCAAGAAGAGCGCAGCGTGATATCGTCGAGGGAGAGCCATGACAGGTATAGAAATAATTTTACGGGTACCCCGTGGAATTGTATTGGGACCTATGTTGTATAGTAATGATCTTACAGACAATAGTAATAATAGTCTCAGACTTTTTGAAGAAGATAAAATTATCCATAAGGAAACACTACATGTAAAATATGAAGAATATAAAAATATACGGTCATTTTGATAAATTTTCAAAGTGTTGCTTAGACTGACTACGTCTCATGTAAAACTACGCACTTCACAAAAGGAACACGGTACCTTCCGGAGGCTACCGTATCAACGACTCACGGTTGGGATCGACCAACCCCCACAAATACCTGGCTGTAACAGTTTACAGGGATATGAAATAGACGGATCGCATATGCTATGACATGGGTAAAGCAGGTGCCAGACTTCGGTTCATTGGTGGATAATTATGGAAACGCAATCAGTGTACAAAGGATATTGCTTACAAAATTCCCGTGCAACACATCTTAGAATTTTGTTGAAGTGTATGTGATTCGTGCAAATAGTACTAACGAGAGATAGTAAATTACGTATGTAATAAGTTGATTGAAACTGTTCAAGTGTTCCATCGTTACACCACAAGTCACTACATTTCACCCACGTCCCCCACAATTAGGGCTCCTAGGCGTGCCGTACAGTCAAGGTAATTGTTCTTGGGTTCGAAGTAATTTGTGCACCAAATTTGATTGAAACTGGTGAAAGTGTTCCAGAGTATTGCTGCAACACACATTAACACGCAGCTTTGTACGTAGGCCTGCGGGGCTATTAAAAAAATGTAACTGTTACAGACACTTATAACTATTTAATGCGTAGCGATGTATCGATAAGGAGTACAGATAATGTTAACGTTCAAATTTACTTACCTTCTTTATAGGTATCCTCTGCACTCGTTGTCGCCACACGAACAACACGTAAGCGATGACACATTTGACGGCATACTTTCTGAAGCGTAAGCGGAGTTACCAACGCGAGCCTATTATAAATGTGTGTTCTCTGGTCTGTCAAAGGGGGCGTATACAAAAGATCTTTAACAAAACGCTATGGAAAGAAATCCATGAGTATCGAGCCGGACTCCAAGAGCTTAACCCAGCGTCGCCATGTCTAGTTAGACCTGCCCACTGGCATTGAAGGACATTGATTTAAAAATGAGGAACTTCCGTATCCCTGTACTCCATGTTGCTGAACTGATTATAGTTCGAGGAATCGATATCAGAATGAGGCATCGGCCACTGCTTAAGTATGCCCTGGCATATGTTTAGTGAAACCTCCAGCTCAATGACGAAAACTGAGGCTTACATTATTGTGCTGCTATCACACAGAACACATTACCCTTTGGTGAACCACCCTGACGTTGAATTAAACATAAAGGCTTCCCTGTACCCCACATTTGAATTTTGTGCCATTACTTACTAAAGGGAAAATTTATCTTACCTGTAAAACTGAGAGGTGCAGCAAATGTTTCTTCCTCCATGGCTTCTGGCACTATCGTAGAATGTTCCAAACGTTTGATGTAGTCATTCCGTTCCAGTTCCAGTAAAATTTTAATTGCGTACGATTTCCTTTTTAGCTCCTTTTTGAGAACACTCCAAACCTTTGTTTGTGGAATTTCTAGATCACTACTGACTTCCCACGTCGATTTCTGAGGACTGCGTTCAGACGAAAGGCGAATTCTTTCAGTATGTCGTACTGATCCATGTCGCCGGCCCGTTCTTGTTCCTTTGCACAGACATCGTGTTTCTACACACTGCCGATGCCCCCGGCGAATGTTCTTGGCTTTTGGAGGTGCTTTACTACGTCGCTGAAAGGAGCTTTTCTGCACTGTGATGACAGAACGAGAACTATTAATTCTAAGACACAAAATTTCATATTTACGGGATTTGCGATTTTCACTAATGCCACAGAACGTTTCACTTACAAATTACCGCACATGCGCTGCCGTCCGTTCCACTGCAATTATTCAACGATCGATTTTTTTAAGTTTCATTTAAATTCTCTGTAATTCATTTCGATGAATGCTTATGCATTAAACAGTCATAGCTATCATCATTCCTATTCGCTATTTTCACTCTGAATATCCCTCTGTAGTACATTGATAAATAGTTTACTGTTCTTCGATTCATAGACATACGTACAGGTAGATATACAGGGTGAACCATCAGTTGCGCTCTGGCACGCCACAGCGCGATTCCCTGCACACTAACGGTACGATAACATCATCAAAAAAATTTCGTCCAGCGTATATTTTCTGTAGAAAATGAATGTCAAAGAAACGCAATTTGGGAACACTGTACCTTCATATAGTATTGTTGTGCCCAGTTAGTACAGTGGGAAGAGTTTCCTGTTACAGTAATCGAGTTCGAAAGTCGATTCCGGGTCTAGTTCAACGACTTGTTTTAAAATGTTTCGCCAACCAGTAAAGGTTATCAGTAGTCCAAACATTTATGGCTATCTTTAAACACAGTCCACAACTTCTGCCACCGGTGTTACAGGCTTATTATGCCATCCTTGTAGAACATTCCTTCCTGCATGGCATGGCAAGAAAGGCTTCCTGCACAGCCATGTCGTCATTATCTGATCGAAAATGGGTTCCAGCAAAGTGTTTCTTGAGCTTAGAGAAGAAATTAAAATTTGAGGGGGGAGAGGCAAATCGATTGAATAAGACGGGTGCCGAAGCAGTTTGAGGCCAAATGAGTCGATGGCAGACATCACAATCACGAATTAGTGCGAGGGCGCACTGTTACGATGAAAGAGCACGCATTTCATCAACATCCCAATGCGTTTCACTTTAGTGACTTTCCTCAAAAGCATTAGTTGAGCATCATAGTACGCTCCGTTCACTGTTTCAATTTTGTTGAGGTTTTCAGCCAGCATAACCGAATCCCACCTTTCAGATGATGCGACTGACTTGAAGTTATTTGGTGTGGGTATGGAAGAGCGTTTCCTGTGTTTCGATTGAACTTGGCATTCCCATTGAAAGAGATGGAACCATGCTCCGTCAATTGTTACAACATGTTTGAAAAATGTCGCAGTACCTTTCTCAAAATGGTTCAAGTTTCCGCGGACATGACGTGTGTTTGGCGTTTCTTTTTCTCCATTCAACTACCTTGGGACCCATCGACATGAGTTCTCGACACGTCAAGTACAACTCTTACGACATGTCCAACACATTCCTGAGATATGCCCACTCTCTGAGCAATGCAGCCGTCTGTCACATCCGGTCTGTCATGATGATATCCGGGACTGCAGTGACGTTCCCCTCCTCCCTGGCCGTTACCCGCTTTCCCCTGCGAGGAGCATCTCATACAGAGATGTTCGCCCGCTTTCACTTCTGCCACCCACTTGTTCACAGTGGAAAAGGAAAGGAAGTTCTCCGCTAATTTTAGCACCATGACGGTATGGATGTCCTGGCACTCACTACCTTTTTCACCAGTTGTTGGACGACCGCATTCTTGCCCTCTTTATCAATTTTTCAATTTGTATACACCTTAGACGCTTCAAACTCCAATATCTTAAAAGCGATATTAACGAAAAATCTGGTAAGTAACCCAGTAAAGGAATGTGCTATTAGTCGCTAAACTAAATTAGGCTAGGACAGGTATTCATGGGTAGGTCGAGTTCTTTTCAGTGACCTTTCGTATTTTCTGATTTCGATACACCCAATAATAGTGTGTTATACTACTTCTTAAATGGTACATATTCGTCAGCTAAGGTTTTTTAACATTCAAAATGACAATTGTTGGTTAGATATGTCAGAAATATTCATAACAAGTTAGTAATAAATTATATAATTAAGGGCAGAAATAGCAACAGAACTTGAAATGCGTAAATGTTAAATATGGGTATCATACTAACATCAGCCAATTACTTCTTTTCCGGCTCTGGGGAAAGTGGTGTAACAGAAGAAAAGGGAAGCAACGGTGACAATGGAGCAGAAAGCACTGATTGGTGTAGAGCGTGGAAGAAAACAGAGTAAATGTTTAATGGAAAAATACAGCTTTGAAAGTGATGTAATACAAGCGATTATACAGAAATTCATTTGTAATCATTAAATAATCTCTCGTGTTATGTATATGACCTGCTGTAATTTCTGTACGACGCTTAAGAACCGAGATACATAGAGTACCGTCTAAAATTGTAGAACTTAAAAAGTTACATCTACTCTCTAATTCCTGCGTTCAAACACAAAACTACAGCCACTGCAGTAATAGCGCAGCGCACGGAGTGTACAATATAGATAATTGAGGCACATATTATTATATGATATAGTATATTTCCGTCGTTCATTTTCTACATCAAATATGCACAACAGTAAACTTTGTTACTTCTATTTCTCCAATGTTAGTACGCAAGGACTCACGCTGTTATGTCCGTGTGGAATGATTTTAGCTGCCCTGTACATACAGCTTAATATTCACTTAGAAGCGTTTCCAATATATTATTCAATCGTGCTTCTAAGAAATTACCATTGGTTGTAGTATTAATATAATTAGATTCTTAACTGCTGCCAGCGGACCAAAAGCTTAGTTCTATCAGTGTGGAGGAGGCTACGGGAAGAAGGGAAACGGTTCCACGAACCAAGATTGCAAGGATTTCATTCTAATCTGCCGTATTCCGAAAGGATCTGAGATACTTGGGTACGCAAAGAGCGCCAGCTACAATGACTGGCCTTACCCGAAGAAATTTTTTTCGGAATATCTGAAGCAGACTCTTTTCTTTCTTTTCTTTTATTTGGAGGGCGTGTGCGAAAGAAACGCAAAGAACCCAAAAAGAGGTGCGGCATTTGGACTGCACGCAATCTTCTCTGCCGTTCTAAATGCAAATGCCAGAATCGATATTGGAACGCACGAATCTTCCACATATCGCAAATGCTTACAGAACGACCAAAGTATGTGTTGCATCGGTGCAAATACAACATTGCAGTTATTCCTTTTGTTCGTGCGGAATGTTTGAGTCAAAATCAAAGTTGTGAATTCGTGTGACATATAACCAGAAATTTCTCACAGGTGTAAGAGCCTAACCGTCACGGCTGTTTTTGTTTCTAGGTAGGGGCTTTCGAGATGAGGAAAGCTAATCGTTACGCGTAAGTCGTCCATTTCCGGTCCCTATGCAAACATTAATTTGGTTTGGTGTTGATTGTAAGAGGTGTTAGATGGTTTTCTGAGTGATATCGTGACAGTTGTCACACCAGATCGTCGGAATCTCGAGTTGTCTGAAGGTCCTGACCATAATGTTTCAAGCGTTCTCAATGGGAAGAAATCTGGCGTCACTGCCGTTCAAAGTAGGCTTCGGCAAGCCCGAAGAAAAGCCTTAGCAATCCTCCTCGTGTGAGAGTGGGCATTACCTTGTTGAAATGTAAGTCCAGGATACATTGCCATCAAGCGCAACATAACGGAGGGTAGAACGTCGTCGGTGTAAAGCTGTGGTGTAAGGGTGCCACGGATGGAAACGGGAGGGGGGCTGCTGTGAAGTGAAATGGAACCCCAGACCCTCACTCCCGGTTGTCGGGCCACATGGTGGGTGAGAATGAAGTTGGGTTTCTACCGCTGTCCGGGGCGTCTGCAGCTGGTCAGTTTGAAGCGGCACTTATCAAAGAATACTTCTCCAGTCAACGACATTCCAGGCTGAAACGTTTCTTGAGACATCCAGCACAGCTCTGGGATACCAACCTGAAAACCAGGATTGTTGGCCTGGGACGCCATTTCATTTCATAGCAGCTCCCCTTCCGTTGTCATCCGTGGCAGCCTTACAGCACGACTCTAAGTCGACGGTATTCTGCGCCCCACCTTTTTGTCATTCATCGCAAGCCATCCTCAGCTTAAATTTCAGATCCATATCGCCCGCCCGCTCAAGACGAGATTTTCTACTGCTTGTCCTCGTGATCGCTAAATCCTGCCTTAGCTATCAAGGTGCCGTATCTCTCCCCAGTGACAGCGTTTGGAGCATTGTAGGCAGCTCGGGATTTTGAGGATCTAACGCCCCAGTTGGATAGAATCATGCATCAGGTCTCTCAGGAGGACATCCAACAGTTACGTTAATCAACACCAAGCTTGCATAAGGGGCGGAGGTGGACCGACGAACTACTGAGTTGCTTAATCTGTAAGGCTCTTTCTCTTGAATAAATTATACAATTTCTCTGAAACTATAATCATTACTGTGTACATGTACATCGGATCTATCGATCTCCTCTCATCCCACTCGGGCAATTCCTTCGTGGTGCGTTTTTATTTTTTTGTCTTATAATATACATCCCCAGCGTTCTCAGTCAACTAGCCCTGGATATTTTCTCCAGTTATGTGACTTCGTGCCCTATGTGGGGAGGGTTCGGGACTACAGCGACTACTAAATTTGTAGCTTCTACACAGGCTATAGCTTTTTCAACGAGTAAATAAATGGCCACTTTTAAGCATTTCCTCATAAAAAACGAATGCATCTTGTCAATACTATACTTCAAATCAAGTCAGCTGACTAAGCCGTCCACTCGATAAGGTCAAACTACCAATCGTAACCCCAAAACTGCTGTAAATCACAATGAACATTTCCATTTCTCACACAGCACTACGCCTTAATACCCTAGCTAACGCAAATCAGTGTTATTTCGTGCCTTGGCGTGTACTTGCAGTAAGAGACACGTACATGAATAGACAATACAAGACTGATAATATGAAGTTGGTTTCATATTATTCTTTCAGCGATCATAAAAGGTGAACTCTTTGACGACCGGCTCATTGTAGTGTTGCTGACGCGGAGTTCGCTGCCTAACGGCCAGCTACGCAGCGTATCTGGGGTAATTACAATATTCTGAAACAGTTTTAATCCGTTTAACACGCAGAAAATACCCACAGTTACAATTCGTCGGCATCTCGATAACCATGGTTTTAAAATACTGGGAACTACACTGAGATGACAAAAGTCATGGGACAGCCATATGCACACAACAGATGGCAACAGTATCGCGTAGATAAGGTGTAAAAAGAGCAGCACAGTGGCGGAGTCGTCTTTCGTACTCATGCTAGTGATGCGAAAATGCGTCAGTCCGTGAGTATGACCGCACGACGGAAATTAACAGAATTTTAAAGAGGAAAGGTAGTGGTTCATTCCATTTAGGCAATTCAGTACTCCGGCGTCCATTGTATCAAGAGTGTACCGAGAATTCCAAATTTTAGTCATTACCTCTAACCCCCCAGCTAACGGCAGAGAGCTATGACGTTTTCTTACAGTTGACGACATTTCGTGATATAACTGCTGAAATCAATGTGGGGCGTACGACGAACTACGTATTAGCAAAGGCCGAAATTTCCCGTTAATGGGCTATGGTAGCATACCACTGACACGAATGCCTTTCATAACAGCACGACAAAATGAAGCGCTTTTCCTGGACTCGCGACCATATCAGCTGAGCCCCAGACTACTGGAAAATCTTGGCCTGGTGAGATGAGTATCGATTTAAGTTGTTAAGAGACGATGCTAGGATTCGACTGTGGCGCAGTCATTGTCACAAGTTGTCAACAAGGCACTGTGCAGGTTGGTGGCGGCTTCATAATGGCCTGGGCTGTGTTTACATGGAGTGAACTGGATTCTCTGGCTGTCTTTATATGAACTGTATCCTCTGGCCCAATTGAACTGATCATCCATTGGAAAAGGTTATGTTCGGCTACTTGGAATCCATTTGCAGCCATTCATGGACCTCATGCTCCCAGACAACGTTAGAATTTTTGTGGATGTCAACGCGTCGTGTTACTGGGACACAGTTATAGGAAACTCGTTGGAAGAACGTTCTGGACAGTTCGAGTGAATGCCTTGGTCACCCAGGTCGCCCGATATGAATCCCGTCGAATACTGATGGGACATAATCGAGAGCTCAGGCCGTGCACTACATCCTGCACTGGCAATGCTTTCGCAATTATGAAGTCTAATACAGGCGGTATGGCTCACTGTTTCTGCAAGGGATTTCCAATGACTTGTTGAGTCTGTACCACGTCGAGATGTTACGCTAAGCCGGGCAAAACCAGGTTCGACACGATATTAGGATTTGTCCCATTACTTTTGTAACCTCCGCGTAAATACCTTACTCAGATATTAAAACTAAATCACGACAGTCGACATAGGCGATACCGTCACAGTTGTTTTGTTGTGTAAGACAATTTTATTTTTTAATCGGGAAGGTTTTTGCCTAATGTCACTTGTTCTCTGTGGCATTTCTGGCCGCCGACATCGGTTCCTACACTCTGTGTCGTTGGTCTCAGCGAGCTGCCTAGTTTATGTCAAGCTCACACAGAATCATCACCAATATGACCTCATATTTTAAGAAGAAAGGAGGACACATGCAAGATTCTGTCCTAGCAGTCGACCCCGTGGAAAAATTTGGCCATAATTCTGATAGCACGCAGTTATGACCTTCTGAATGTACGACTTTTAAATATTCGAGCGCACCGGTTATCAATCGCTCCGTCCCCCAGTGCTGGGCGCAAAATCTCATACAGCTTACTACCAACAAGAGCTGTCCTATTAGAGGGTAGTTGATGGCGTGGGAAGAGGAGGGGGGGAGGGAGGGAGGGGTGACGTTTGCCAATGCCCTTTGAAATCTTGTTGGAAAGTTATTCTATTCTAAAAGAAACCTAATACGCCGGTTTTATACATCCATTATCATCTCTACGTATAAAAGGCACTGTTCTCATTGAGTGACAGATGGACTGATTGACTCACCATCGTCCAGCACAAACCGCTAATGAAGAAAGTTGAAATTCGGAAAAAGTGTAGATGTTCTACGGTAAGCTTCTCTTAAGAAGACATTTTTCGAAATTGCAGCCCTAAGGTGATGAAATGGGGACGAAGGACCTTTTTGAAAAGTGTTGCTATTTGGGCAGTTTCGAAGCTAGGCAACAAAAATTGGTTTTTGGTTTCTCGAAACAAAGAAAAGCGTGTTTGAGCATCTCTTAAATTTAACCCTATGGGAATGAAACAGTGGGTGACAGCTGTTTTTTTTAGAATACGTGATTATTAAAGAGCTACTAAAGCATTTATAAAGATACACCTATCAACATTGGTATCTGACTTCTCGTTTACAAATAAAAAAATATGTTTTTCAGTGTTTTTGGAAATTGAATCCGCGTGAAGATGAAATAGTCGGGAAAGCGTTTTTGTTTCGAAAATATATCATTATTTGACAACTATTAAAGAATTATTAAAGCTATACCAGTTAACACTGATATTTTACTTCTCGGTCGCAAATAAAAAAATACTTGTTTCAGTGTTTCTGGAAACTAAACCACTAAGGTGGTGAAATGCGGTATGAGATTTTTATGAAAATATTTTATTATGAAAACATTTTTGAAGCCGTACAAACTGCTGGGAATAGAGACCTGAAGTTTTGAGAGGGTGTGGATCTTATACTGCAGGTATCGTTCAAAAAGGAAGTGTCCGAAATATCACTCCTAAGGGGATGAAATATGGGATGAAAGACTTTTCGAAAGTATGTCGCTATTAAGGGAATTTTTAAGCTAGATCAACAAAAATTAGTATCTGGTTTCTCAATAAGAAAATAAGAAATACGTGTTTCAGCATTTTTGGAAATTCAACAGCTAAGGGGGTAAAATACTGGGTAAAAGTTGTTTTGAAAATCAATAATTACTAAGGAATTACTAAAGGATAAGGCTAGATCTAAGATAATTAGTATCTGACTACTCGATTAGAAATAAGAAAGCACGTCTTTCAGTGTTTCTGAAAATTCAACCACTAAAGGAGTGCAGTCGGGAATGAAATTTTTCAGAACATTTGTTAGATTTAAAAATTTTAAAGTTAAATGTTTGAAAATTGTTATTTCATTTTTCGGTTAGATATAAAGAAATATCTATTAGGGGATGAAAGTTGCTATGCAAATATCTACACAACAACGCATAAGGCATGATTAATGAAAACTTTGGACACCAGCTGCCACAATCACTTTTTGGTCGAAATTACAATCGGAAATACCATGCTAATATGGACTTAATTACCGTGGAAAGCTTGGAAGATGTTCCAGTTTTTCAACCACATAAAATTTCGATCAAATAAAAACAACAACAACAAAACAAAAAAGATGTCTGCATGCCGTAGAGTCTATGCGAGCAAAGCAGCGGACGCTAATCCAGCCTTTGTATATATTATGTGCGTATTCCTCAAAATCTATAGTGTATGAATAAAAGTAGGCAAATAAAGAATTAGTATGAAATTGATTTTATGATTTTGTTTTAGAGTTTAATGTTGTCAATCAAACTGAAGAACCGACCAACTCCTCCAAATGCACTTCACTTTAAAAGTGCCAGTTTTACAATCCAAAGAAAATGACACAAAATGCAGTGTTAATAATTAAATAGCGCTACGCTGCTTGTTTACTAACAAATTCATTTAATTAATTTACACGGACTTTGTGAAACGCGCCATAAAAATGTGCAAAGCCCAGACATCTCTGGCACCTGCCCCAGCTTAGGAAGCGCGCACTTACACATAATGAACACACCAAAGTGCGTTTCTTCGCGCTCGGGCATCCAGCAACTGCAGTGGTACGGAGCGAGTCACACACAATCGGTGCACCTGCTATATTTAAAAGCTGTACTTACAGAATGTAATAAATGCACTATCGGAATTACGGCCCGTAATATTCAGCGCAGTCGATTGCTGGGATTATTTTGAGAGTGTGGACTTTCCTCCTTAAAATACGAGGCCAATTTAGCGATGTTTCCCTTTAAGCTATAAAGAAGGGTTGTCATATCTGATCGTCAAAGATTAACAATTTTTTCCAACTTTGAGGAAAAGAGAGTTAAGCTTACGTTACAATGTCCGCAAATAAAAAAATTGTTACTCCAAATGATAAGTGTCACGGATGAAAGTTGTAGAGAATTTAAAACTTAAGAGCTCTTTTTACGTAGGATTAAAGTTCGCTGTCACGTTTTCAAAGATAAAAATAAAAACGAGGAGAAATTTGTAGGGTTAAACTCCCTCTAAGACTTTTTCATGAAGTCAAATTACTTTTGAATCCTAATAATCAAATGTAAGTGCACTTTAGTTCGTAACCTACCTATCTAGATAGTTATTTCTACGTATTAACATTAATTAATTGCCGCCAGTCCAAGATTATAATACACGGGCTTATCAATGAAAAAAAGGCATTTCAAGTGAAAGGTTTTATTAATGGAAAACTTTTTCCATTGGAAATAAAACTGATGACAGGTACGTTTTTTACGAACATTCTTTAGGCAGTAAATATTGTTCTATATTTACGTTTATTTAGAATTTATTTTGTTGAAGTTTTTCTGCTTAGATGGTCCCGGGGAGCAAACACTATCAACCAATTCTTCATCTTGTTCTGGTTTGGAATGTAAATCGATTTCCCCCGCGACGATGTCGATCTAATCGTCGATTTGTTCTGCATCAAGGGATATGTCCTGTTGTTTGGACTCTGCTACTCACTCCAACTGCCATCTAGTGGCAGCTTCAGACTGGCCAGGTCAGACTGTCCAGTATAGTCTGCTCCCTGTCGGAAGAATTTGCAACCTATGTGCGGGACCTCCCAGGTGTGTGCGCAGGTAGGATTAGCCGTTGTAACGGCCGAGCAGGTAGCTGCGAGACCCCGTAGCGGACGGGCGTGTATGTCTTCCAGCTAAGCCAGGAGCCGCAGTTGGCGCGCTGCCTGTGCAAGTTGTAAAGTTTAATGTAATAAACACTTATACCAGACAACTTGTTATGTCTAGTTATTGTGAGTGGAAACAAGGGGAGGACAAGTAAGTCCTCTCGCACTATACATTCACACCCAATGTGCCACCACGGGAAGAAGAGCCCGCGCGCACATTTTTTGGTCCTCCGGGCCGGATACAGTGACCACGCGGAATTTACGTTCGCGCGGATTTATTTTCCGGTATTTGTGAACTTCTAAAAAACCACGTGTGAGCTGCGCACGTGGTCGGTTTCGTTGTTGCCTGCTATCGAGTGTCCCAAGGCCTGTTCGGGACTTCGACAATAACAGCCTTAATAACGACGATCGGGGACATATTTGTAAACATTTAATGTATCTCTAATTCAAACGCGGGAGGCACAGAAACGCGTCGGTGCAGCATCGTCGGTGACGTCACCTCCTGCTCCGGCCGAAACTTCGCGCCGTCGGACACTGCAGCGCCTGCCACGCCAGTTGCCAGTGTTCGTGACGCCGTTGCTGTTCCAGTCCGTACTGCCGCTGCAGCCTGGTAAGTGCAACTGTTGGCTTCCTGCTACCATCTTCCCGGTCCTAAAATGGAGCCCTCAGAGAAAACAAAATTAGTCAAGCAGAGAGGTGTAGCAAAGGCCGCTCCCGCGCGCTTAGCGAGCTTTGTGCGGACTGCAGACAGTGCCGGCATCGAAATGCTGGAATCAAAATTAAATCGTTTGACTCGGATTCGGACTGATTTTGAGTCGTCTCAAACACGGCTGGAAATTGAAGACGAATCAGCAGATCACAGTAAGGACAGGGCAGAATTCGAGGATTCGTGGGACTTTGTTGAATCCACTCTCAAGGGTTCAATGAAGAGGTACACCCAGCTTCCGCAGCCTTTGGGCTCGAATCCATCAGGCAGTGTCAGTTCTTTGAAACTACCCGCTATTAACTTGCCAAATTTTGAAGGTGACTACCTTAAGTGGTCATCATACAGGGATACGTTTTTGAGCCTCATTATGAATAACAATTCAATTGATGACGTTCCAAAACTTCACTACCTTAATTCGTCCTTGCGAGGTGAAGCTAAAGACCTTTTGAAACATATACCTGTCACAGCAGGAAATCTAGCGATAGCCTGGGGACTTATTACGCAGAGGTATAATAACCCAAAAATAATTGCAGCCAGACATGCTAAGGCTTTGTTGGCCTTGCCTACAGTCGGCCACGGCGCGGTGAGCGATTATAGGCAACTAATTAATCTCGTATGCAGCCATTTGAAGGCCTTAGAAGCTCTCAAACCTGATGTTCCACTTCATGAAGTTATTCTTTCGGAAGAGATTCTGTCCAGTATGCGACCCACAGATCGTCATGAGTGGGAGGTAAAGATGTCTGGGTCGACATTCACCACATTAAATCAACTAATAGATTTTTTGGAAACAAAATGTCAGGCCCCTGAGTTGATCAGGTTCGGGGATAACACCTCAAGGGATTTGCAAGGAAATGTTAATAGTTTAAATCAAACGAGACATGTGAGGAGGGCTCATTTCGCTAATGCTGATGCTGAGAAATCATGTAATTTTTGTAGTGAACCTCATACTATCACTAAATGCAAAGGGTTTCAAGCACTAAATGTCGATGAGCGGCGGGCATATGTCACAAAAAATAAGCTTTGTTTTTTGTGCATCCGCTCTGGTCATTTCTCGACTAAATGCAGGATTTCTCCTTGTAAGACCTGTAAAGGAAGGCACAACATATTGCTCCACAAGCCTGCTGAACCAAGGAATGGGCAGAATAGTGAACCAGGAGGCCATTCCCAGGCCCATCAAACTACGAACGGGAAGGCAAACACCCATTGTAATGTTTTGTTGGCAACAGCTGTTGTCAACATTAAAGACAGCATGGGTAGACAGCAGGTTTGCAGAGTTCTGCTAGACAGTGCGAGTCAGCTATCCTTTATATCTAAGGGCATGGCGGAGAAATTAAAAGTGAAACGAAGTAAACATTCGTTTCCTGTGAAGGGTATAAACAATGCCTTTGCAGCCTCAGTGTCTTACACTTGTGATGTTGAACTGTCGTCTAGGGTCAACGACTTTCATATCAGAACCACTTGTGCTATCGTAGATCATGTCACCAGTGACCTACCAGCGAGCAAGATAGACACAAGGTCCTGGAGTGTCCCCTGTAATCTTCCGCTCGCTGATCCAGAATTCAACAAGCCTGCCACAGTAGATTTAATTCTTGGTGCTGAGGTTTCCTTTGACGTTGTTTGTAAGGAAAGGCTGGCGAAACCAAGTCATCTTTCACTGGTCGAATCAAGATTTGGCTGGATTTTGTCTGGTAGGATGCCTTCACCAGCATGCAACATGCCTCGTTCTACAGTGACCTCGTGCTTTGTTAGAGGTGACAGTTTAGATGCCAAACTCATCGAAAACGATGAGTTGGCAGGATAAAATATGTGAGGCTCACTTTCAGCGCCACACCGCACGAGATGAAGAAGGGAGATTGGTGGTTCGACTACCAGTGAAACCTGACTGTAAATCATTAGGCGAATCACGACAACAAGCATCTCAGAGACTGGTGCATCTTGAGAGGAGATTTAAAAGGCAACCGAATCTGCAGAAGGAATATGCTGCATTCATGCATGAATATGTCGAATTGAGGCACATGGAGATCTCTAATCCTCAAGGTATTATTGGTCCAAGGTGTTACCTTCCACATCATGCTGTCTTCAAAGAATGCAGCTCCACTACTAAGTTGAGGGTAGTATTTGATGGCTCTGCTGCCACTTCTAATGGAGTATCTCTTAATGATATCTTGATGGTTGCTCCCACTGTCCAGCCAGATTTATTTTCCATTATTATAAAATTTTCCTCTTTTAATGTGGCTCTGTCAGCTGACATAGCAAAAATGTATCGCCAGGTGTCTCTCCATCCTGATGATAGGAACTTCCAGAGAATTCTGTGGCGGGAATCACAGTCTGAACCTATGCAAGAATATAGACTGTGTACACTCACTTATGGAACCGCTCCTGCTGCCTTTCTTGCTACAAGATGTCTTCAACAGTTGGCTTTGGAAAATCAAAACAGGTTTCCAATGGCATCACAAGCCTTGACGTCTAGCTTTTATGTGGATGACTTCTTAGGTGGCTCAGCCACGGAAGCCGAAGCTCAGGAACTTCAAATCCAGCTGACTCAACTACTTGCTTCAGGGGGGTTTCCACTGAGAAAATGGTGTTCCAATAGTCACAAGGTCATGGAAAAATTCCTGTGCTGGACAGAAAAACGTCTTTACCTTGTCATCTTACTGGTGAACAAGCCATAAAAACGTTAGGGATATTATGGCACCTTGGCTCTGACACTTTCCAGTGCCATGTACAGCTGAAGAGTCTTTGGCTCTCAAAGGTTACCAAAGGCAGTGTCCTGTCTACAATAGCATCAATCTATGACCCACTGGGGCTTTTAGGTCCAGCAGTCATAAGATGTAAATTGTTCTTGCAGCGCTTGTGGCAACTAAGCCTTGATTGGGATGAAATTCTTCCATCCAACCTCACTGATGAATGGAATGTTCTTTGTGTGCAACTGCCTTCCCTAAATGGTATTTTCATTAACAGGAAAGTTATTCCTTGCCCCCAGCATGTTAAATTAGAAATTCATGGGTT
Source organism: Schistocerca serialis cubense (assembly GCF_023864345.2). NCBI lineage: Eukaryota > Metazoa > Arthropoda > Insecta > Orthoptera > Acrididae > Schistocerca > Schistocerca serialis. The sequence goes on from NC_064646.1 coordinate 317,184,032, forward strand.
TTGTGACGCTTCACAGTTGGCATATGGGGCGTGTGTATACGTCAGATGTGTTCTTCCCAATAACAGCGTGTTGGTCTCATTGGCTGCAGCCAAGTCTCGGGTTGCCCCTGTAAAACAACAGTCTCTTCCACGACTGGAATTTGGAATTATGCGGTGCGCTACTTCTTGCCCGACTCATTCACAAGGTGTCCAATGCCTTAGGCATCATAGATAGTGGCGACATTCATTTGTGGACAGACTCCACAATAGTTCTCTGTTGGCTGCAGCGTAGTCCTTGTCACTGGAAAACCTTTGTTGCTAACAGAGTCTCTGAAATCCAGGAACTGAGTTCAGTTGCCAACTGGAGACATGTCAAATCAGAGGATAATCCTGCTGACCACTTATCACGTGGTATTAATCCAGCTGCCTTGAGTTCACTTGTTCAGCGTTGGTCTGGCCCGTCATGACTATCCACTTGCGACCTCGACTGCAACACTTGCACTCCACTTAGTGTGGAAAATGTGCCTGAGAGAAGGTGTACACAAGTATCCTTGGTGTCTGTCATTAATCTTGATGATGAACTGCTGTGTAAATATTCATCATTCAAAAAAACTTAGAGTTTTGGCCTGTGCACTGAGGTTTGCTAATAACACTAGGCTTCAGAAATCAGACAGGATAACTGGGCCACTCACTCCACAGGAATGCCACAACGCTATCAAAAGGGCATTTGGCGTAGCTCAACACAGTGAATATGGTAAAGAGATCGCTTTGTTGAAGGCCAGCTCCCCTATTCCACATTATAGCAAATTAAGGGATTTGCACCCGTTTGTTGATGCCGAAGGTATTTTACAAGTGGGAGGGAGATTAATGAATGCTGATGTACCATATGATGAGTGCCATCCTATTATCGTTCCGCCTAAGCATCATTTGACAAAAATTCTCATTATAGATGAACATGAAAATCTGTTGCACGCTGGGTCACAACTTTTGTTGGCTATGTTGCGTAGGAGGTTCTGGATCCCCAATGGGCGTAACACAGTCAAAGGAGTTATCAGAAAATGTATAAAATGCTTTAGGCTTAAGTCCAAGACAGCAGTTCAACTCATGGGTCAGCTACCTGCAGCTAGAGTAAACCAGTCTCATCCATTCCAGCACTGTGGAGTAGATTATGCAGGCCCTATTGCTGTAAAGCATGGTGGAAGGCGGAGTAAAGTTACCACCAAGGCTTATATTGCTTTATTCATTTGCATGGCAACCAAGGCCATCCACTTAGAATTAGTTAGTGACTTGGTAACAAGTTCATTTTTGGTCGCCCTCAGGAGATTCATTGCAAGAAGAGGGAAACCTTCTCACATGTACAGTGACAATGGTACCACATTTGTAGGTGCAGAGAATGAGCTTAAACGTTTTCTCTCCAATGATGTTACTGTTGAAGGTCTGGTGAATTATTCGACCTCAGAGGGAATCAGTTGGAGGTTCACTCCACCTCGTGCCCCTCACTTTGGTGGACTCTGGGAGGCAGGAATCAAATGCATGAAGTCGCATCTCAAACGCGTCATCGGCAATGCAGTGTTGACATTTGAAGAACTGACTACTGTGTTAATTCAGATAGAAGCATGCTTGAATTCAAGGCCATTGTGTCTTCTCTCTGATGACCTAGATTCTCCTGCTGCTCTCACTCCTGGTCATTTCCTAATCGGACAGCCCCTTTGTGCTCATCCTGAACCCTCTGTCCTTGAGGTTCCCGCCAACAGGTTGCACAGATGGCAACTTCTGCAGCAGTTGCATCAGTCCTTTTGGAAGACGTGGTCCACAGAATATATACATGATCTGCAGCAACGCAAAAAATGGACATCGGAAGGAGCTTGGCAACCCCAGATTGGCGATCATGTGCTGGTCAAGGAGGATAATTTGCCTCCCTTTGTGTGGAGGCTGGGTGTCATTGACCAGCTGTTCCCCGGTCCTGATAAATGTGTGCGTGTGGTAATGGTAAAAACTGCTAATGGGCATATTAAGAGGCCTATAGCAAAATTGTGTCCCCTACCTAAACAGTGAATCAGTTAAGTGTTCCCTCAGATCTGTGTAGTGATATATGATACAGAGCCACTGCCAAATTGTCATTTACTGGAATAACCTCATAATTCATAAAATCGGCTTGGGAGGCTGTGGATGTTTCTTGTGGACTAACTGCTGTTAGTATTGATTTCATGTTTTTATGCGGTATAATATTAATACTCTATTGTTTTGTGTTCTGCATGTTAGTACCCATTGTGTTTCACATGCAGCATGACAGTGGTGTTTGGTGATGTGGGCATCCCAAATGTTAGTATACTCATGTTTTATGTGCATTGATATTGTGTCTTGTTATATTTTTATTGTTTACTTGTTTTGGTGTTGATGTTTGTTAAAATGTTGGTTATTTGTAAAAAATTATAGTGTATTCATGTTTTATGTGCATTGATCTTGTACCTAGTTATATTTTTTATTGTTCACTTGTTTTGGTTTTGTTGTTTGTTAAAATTTGGGTATTTGTAAAATGAGAAAACTCATTTTAGAGTGGGAGTATGTTTGGACTCTGCTACTCACTCCAACTGCCATCTAGTGGCAGCTTCAGACTGGCCAGGTCAGACTGTCCAGTATAGTCTGCTCCCTGTCGGAAGAATTTGCAACCTATGTGCGGAAGTGGACCTCCCAGGTCCTTTGTGTGCGCAGGTAGGATTAGCCGTTGTAACGGCCGAGCAGGTAGCTGCGAGACCCCGTAGCGGACGGGCGTGTATGTCTTCCAGCTAAGCCAGGAGCCGCAGTTGGCGCGCTGCCTGTGCAAGTTGTAAAGTTTAATGTAATAAACACTTATACCAGACAACTTGTTATGTCTAGTTATTGTGAGTGGAAACAAGGGGAGGACAAGTAAGTCCTCTCGCACTATACATTCACACCCAATGTGCCACCACGGGAAGAAGAGCCCGCGCACACACCTGTTGTGTTAGAAAGTGAAGCTACGAAAGCATCTTGCAAACGCTGCGTATAGCCGAGAACTCTATAGAGGCTTTCCTGCATAGAAAGCTGCTTTTCATTCCTACTTGTATGTGTAGGATACTGTACTGGTGAGAGGCGGCTTCAGCGGGAGTGAAAGATGCCAAACTGAAGTTGTTATTTTACGATAAACTCTCTGGAACATTTGCAGAAGAACTTCATTCAAAGGTTTGGACTTGTCATCCGTTACACAAACGTACAATGAGCTTCACTCCTTCCTCGTCTATTTTATCAGAGGATGCATTGAGATCCACGAAGGCTGAGACCACGTATTGTAGATTCGCATTATTTTTAGATGTGTTTATAACTTTGATACTACCCTGCCGAAAAAATCTAGAGATGCTGTCACAGCCACTGAGGGTGTGAACAACTAATGTCTTTTTAAGAGAGGTGTAAGCGAATGTGTTTCATTTGTCTTTCCCCGATTTCATAATAAATACATTGGTAACGGCTTCTTCCTGCACTTTACTCTAAGCTATGCGATCAGTCAACAAGACCATCATATCAGTATCTCCCTCGAACATACCTGAAGAGCCAAAGAAATTAGTACACCTACATAATATCGTCTAGGGCCCTCGCGAGCACGCAGAAGTCCCGCAAAACGACGTAGCGTGGACACGACTAATGTCTGAAATAGTGCTGGAGGCAACTGACGCCATGAATCCTGAAGAGTATGAGGAGGTGGAGATCTCTTCTGAACAGCACGTTGCAACGCATCCCAGATATGCTCAACAGCGTTCATATCTGGTAAGTTTGGTGGCTAGCGGAAGTGTTTAAACTCACAAGAATGTTCTTGGAGCCATACTGTAGCAATTTTGGACATTTGGGGTGTCACACTGTCCTGCTGGAATTGCTCAAGTCCGTTGGAATGCACAATGGACATGAGTGGAGGCAGTTGATCAGGTAGAATGCTTATGTACGTGTCAGAGCCGTATCTACATGTTTCATGGAGCCCATATCACTCCAACTGCTCATGCCCCACTCCATTACACAGCCCCCCACCAGCTTGTACAGTCCCAGCTGACATGCAGCGACCATAGATTCATGAAGTTGTTTCCATGCCCGTACGATTCCATCTGCTAGATACAGTTTTCCAGTAATCAACAGTCCTATGTCGGTGTTGACGGGTCCAGGGGAGGCGTAAATCTTTATTTTGTGCAGTTATCAAGGGTACACGAGTGGGACTTTGCCTCCGAAACCTCATATCGATAATGTTTTGTTGAATGGTTCGCATGCTGACACTTGTTGATGGCCCAGCATTGAAATCTGCAGCAATTTGCAAACGGGCTGCACTTATGTCACGTTGAACGATTGCCTTCAGTCGTCGTTAGTCTCATTCTTGACGAATTTTTTTCCAGGCGCAGTGATGTCGGAGATTTGATGTTTCAGAGGATTGCTGATATTCACTGTGCACTCGTGAAATGGTCGTACGGGTTAATCCCCACGTCATCGGAGATGCTGCGTCCTTTCGCTTGTGCGCCAAGTATAACACCATGTTAACACTCACTTAAATCTTGGTAACCTGTCGTTTTAGCAACAGTCGTCGATTTAACAACGGCGTTAGACTATTGTCGTCTTATACAGGCGTTGCCGACCGCAGTGGAGTATTCTGCCTGATAACATACCTCTGTATTTGAATACGCATACCTATATCAGTTTCTATGGCGCTTCAATATAGACGTCACTGTCTTCCTGTGTATATTTGTCTATCTACTTTTATTTTCACAAGTCCGTCTTGATCACACAGATTTCATTACGCTTTATTACCGGTTTCGGCTTACTGCCATCTTCAGATCGTTAAAATATTCTTATGGAAAATCATCGTCAAGTTAAAACAAAAGTTCAAATGTGTGTGAAATCTTATAGGACTTAACTGCTAAGGTCATCAGTCCCTAAGCTTACACACCACTTAGACCTAAATTATCCTAAGGACAAACACACACACCCATGCCCGAGGGAGGACTCCAACCTCCGCCGGGACCAGCAGCACAGTCCATGACTGCAGCGCCTTAGCATCAAGTTAAACATGTGAGTACATGGCACGTGCCTTGTACTCACATGTTTAACTTGACGATGAGTTTTCATCATAATATTCGAACAATCTTAAGATGGCGGTAAGCCGAAACCGCTAATAAAGTGTAAAGAAATCTGTGTGATCAAGACGGACCTGCGAAAATAAAAGTTCCAAAAATAAAATGGTTGCGGACCCATTTACAGACTTCATGTCTTTTCATAAATTTTTCTATGTCTGTACCAACAGTCAAGGTGTCTGTGTCCTTAATGACCTGCTTGATCTCACATTTCAACACATAATTTTTCTGCCAATAATGAGATAAGACATTTCTTATAAAGTTTGTTTATTAAAAAACGTTCTTTTGGCACAGCTGGTGACATCTCATTAAATAAAACAGAAGTGGATGGCATATCGCTGGCTCTTCGGGCATGTTGAGATTTTACGCTTTTTTCAGCTACCTCCTCAGGGTAGCCATGAAACACCATGTTGATATTGGCCCAAAAGTAGTATATATTTTTTTGGAAGGTGTATGATATCACTGAATCACCATTCCACACAATTCGATGTATAGCATCAACAACGAAGTCTTTGTTGCTCGTGATTTTAACACTGGCCGGATTGAACAGTTTACAGAGGTATGATTTTCTTGTCTTGCGCATTATTCCGACATCATCCAAATGATTTCATGGATATGAGGCTAACTCAGGGGTCATAAATCGCTAGAGCTGTTGTGATGAGTTTATATGGAAAGTGATTTGACAGAAAATTTTATCAGAACTGACAGGGAGTAGTTCATTGTTCATCTTGACCCTACACATGACAGCTCTTATGGGCACTACTCGGTTATTCCTCAGGAACTGCTCTTCTTTAATGTTTTATTTTTGAGTATTTTCCACGCCCTTTTCCCTTTTTTCATGTCTCTTGGCAGGTAATGTCATCACACTCTATATCACTCCAGTACTAATGCCAATGATGGATGTTGCTCGAGCAGCCGGCCCGGGGTGGCCGAGCGGTTCTGGGCGCTACAGTCTGGAACCGCGCGACCGCTACGGTCGCAGGTTCGAAACCTGCCTCGGGCATGGATGTGTGTGCTGTCCTTATGTTAGTTAGCTCTAGGGGACTGATGACCTTAGAAGTTAAGTCCCATAGTGCTCAGAGCCATTTCAACCATTTGCTCTGACCAATTTGTAATGAGAATCAAACCACTTGCTGAATGTCTCCACATAAGTGGATGTATGTGGCTGATGTGTGTTTCGAAACAATTACACTTCATATAAAATCTTAGCAGGAATTTAGCATCACTAATACGTTGCCAAAGAGTAAGTGAATTTTAAAATTGAGGATTACTTCTTATACAGTTTGATGCTCTGCAGCTTTCATCCATAACATTTTTCATTTGGTGTAGTCGTTTTTCAGTTCCAAGCTTTCAAACAAGAGTGTAACTCTCTTTTCTGCCAGTTTAGCAAAAATTGACGATCTTTGACGATCGATTATGGCTAAACGGCTCAACTGATTTTAACTTTTAAGTGGGTCTTCTACGTGAAATTGTACTCTCTTTCAGTCTGATGTTCTGGGAATTTTGTGAATGACGTATCTTTTCGTACTACAAACAAAAACCTGCAAAAGGCCAAAAATTTCATATTTTTTGGTCCCTCAAAAGCTTAGCAAGAAGCCAGAAATCGTCGTAAATTCACTTAACTCTCATTTGGGATGCCTAAAGTCAATGAAAAATATTTCCAGCTTGCGGGTATGTATTGCACAGTGCGGCCTGTATCGGGCTAACTTTCCTTTGCTTATAGAAAGATCTTTAGAAAGTAAAGTATCGTCATTTAAGGTCTTCTGTGACTTATCGAAGGTGCCTGATTCTTGATTTTACTTAAAAAAAAAAAAAGTAGCTACGTTTTCATGGAATGTATAGTTCACCATATACCAGATTTAGTTCTTATTTAGGAAGCGGTGTGCAGGTAGTCGTCTTGGGCTATTCGAGCAGTACGAAGAAGGAATGGACATCATCCGCGTGGAGAGGAATATAAATCAGAGTCCTATGGGGTTCAGTCATTGCCCCACTACTGTTCTGCTTTGTGTGAACGATCCTCCGTTTTATTTGTATCATAAATCTTCTGTTGGCACATTATTTGATCATTATTCTGAAGCCGAACAAAGAAGCGTCAACAAAGAAAATAGTAAATTACGTTCTGGGAACATTACTGACTGGTCTTGAACAAATGTCTCAGTTTTAATTATTTACAAAATACAGTGTATACAATTCTGCATGGACAAAAATACCCATCAAGAAGAAATAAAAGTCAGAGTAGAAAGTGATAAGGTCTTAGGCATGTATATTATTGAAAACCATATTGATGGAAAATCCGTATTGTAGATCTTGTAAAACTTCAAGTTTCAGCTACTTTTGCCAAACATCAGTTTAGTAATATGTTTTACATATTTTCATTAACTGAAGCCGTGCGGTACAGTAATCGGAAGAAATCCTTAATGAAAAGTATTCATTACACAAAAGGAAGTAATTATACTAATTTGTGGGGTTTACACGCACGAATCTTGGAAGCATCTCTTCATTACCATAGGAATATTGTCATCACCTCACAGTACATATATTCACTTATGAAATTTTTTATCAATAATTGATCTGCGTTTGAGAGTAACAGAGATATTCTCACGCACAACACTAGAAGAAAGAATCATCTGGATTACCCTCTAATAAATGTAACTTTGGCACGTAATGGGGTGAATTATGCTGCTGTAAGACTATGTCTCATTGTACTCGTGGAAATAAAATGTCTGACAGACAACAAATGTTTTTAAACTCAGATCAAAGATGTTTTTCCTCAACAACTCATGCTATACGATTAAGGAGATCGTAATAGGACACAGTTAGTAATTTTGATACAAGGAAACGTTTGAATAGGCGGCATGAAACAATATCTATGCGCAGATGTTTTTTTCATATTCCGTCTATGATTATGTGCAGTCCCACAGCATCGGCGACATACCGACCATCGCAGCGCCGCGAAATGGCATCAATGAGACGCTGACCGGCGTGCCAGTGGAAAGAGTTAGGAACGCACACCTCCAGGAAGACAGAGTTCAGCAACTCCCATCAACCCTTATTAACCAGCCGCCCATCGCTGGTAGGCCTAGTTCTGCCTCACACTTCATGTGCGTCAGTACTAAGTAATAGGAAGATAATGCTATAATAAGAAGTTACGTTTTGTGTCTTTTTACAAAGAAATATTAATTTGAAAGTGTTTTGTACTTATGATTTTGGATCCCTGCCATCGGCCATCGCAACTTCCCTCCTTCCTTGTTTGTATCGGTGCTGACTCCCACAGTAGTCAACACAACAGATTGTTCAATTGGCACGTTCCATATCCTAACGTAATGGGGAATATGACTTATGGAATACCTAACTATCTAATGAACTAAGTAATGAACATGAGTAGAGGGCAGAGAGAAGTAATAAATGTGTGAACCTTTAAGGTCAAAAAAGACTTCCTGTCCATGAATTACAACCCTCTAAAAGCCTGTGGGATGCAACACAGCGCAACATGCAGTCATGGTGTTACTACATTTGCATTTCTATTGGCAGGGTTACAGAGTAATGAGTGAAACTAGGAGGATGGTGACTGTCTTGGTTCAATCCTCGGCCGCTAAATGTCGATTTTGCTGGCCAGTTTGAGGATGATTTTGAGAAGTTCCCCACATGCATCTATGCTGACATTGCATTGAACATTACCCAAACAATCCAAAAATGTCGTTTTCAAATCATGTAATTTTCGATTTACGTATGCCAGTAAGGATTGCATAATAAAAAGTACAAAAATAATGCATAACGAGATGTATGGTCCTGAAAGCAAAGAAACCGAAGTAAATGGAAAAAAGTTGAATGCATGTTTTATAAAATTAATTTCTGATTTCACCATTGGAGGGGTATTTTTAGTGGCAGATTTCTTGAGATCTACATGGAGTTTTATTGAAACCAAAAACAAATGCAAAAACTGGCCAGCAGATGGTACTGGACAATAACACGTCAGTGAAGCCACATGAGAATCGCGCATAAAAAGAACTGTAGTGACATACGGAGTTAGATGCGCCATTAATCACGGTATGGTGAGGTTACTACACTCATGCTCATAAATTAAGGATAATTGCAGAATGTGGTGCCACACAACGTGTCACTACACGAAACTGGCGCTAATAGCATAGGCACATAGGGAACACACACGACACAGATCTGTAAGTCCAATGTATTGGTGATAAGTTGAGAAAATCGTCCCGAAACACATGTGCTATAAAACGCCACTGTTTCCTGCGCATGTGCCCCGACATCAATATTTGATATGATCACTGTGCACACGTACACAGGCCGCACAGTGGGATGGCATACTCTGGATCAGGCTGCTGGGTTATAGCCTCCCATTCTTGCACCAGTGCCTGTCGGAGCTCCTGCAGTGTCCTAGGGGTTTGAAGATGTTCAGCGATACGTCGACCGAGCACATCCCAGACGTGCTAGATGGGGTTTAGGTCTGTAGAACAGGCAGGCCACTCCTTTCGCCTGATATCTTCTGTTTCAAGGTACTCCTCCACGATGGAAGCTTGGTGGGGCCGTGCGTTATCATCCATCAGGAGGAAGGTGGTACCCACTGCACCCCTGAAAAGGCGAACATACTGGAGAAAAATGACGTCCCGATACATCTGACCTGTTGCAGTTCCTCTGTCAAAGACATGCAGGGATGTACCTGCACCAATCATAATCCCACCCCACACCATCAAACCACGACCTCCACACAGGTTCCTTTCAAGGAAATAAGGGATTGGTATCTGAATCCTGGTTCACGCCAAATCAAAACCCATCGAGAATCACTGTTCAGACTATACCTGGACTCGTCCGTGAATATAACCTGGGACCACTGTTCCAATGACCATGTACTGTGTTCTTGACATCAGACTTTACGGACTCTCCTGTGACCAGGGGTCAGTGGAATGCACCTTGCAGGTCTCCGGGCGAATAAACCACGTCTGTTCAGTCGCCTGTAGACTGTGTGTCTGGAGACAGCTGCGGTAAGGTCCCGAGCAGTACTCCGTGGCCATCTGCGCGCACTGATGGTGAGATATCGGTCTTCTTGTGGTGTTGTGCACTGTGGACGTCCCGTACTGCAGCGCCTGGATACGTTTCCTGTCTGCTGGAATCGTTGCCATAATCTTGAGATCACACTTTGCACAGGAGGGCCCGTGCTACGACCTGCTGTCTTTGACCAGCCTCCAGTCTCCCTAGTATTCTACTCCTCATAGCGTCATCAATATGTGTTCTTTGAGCCATTTTCAACACACAGTCAGTATTAGCACGTCTGAAAACGTCTGCGCGCTTACTGGCTGCACCGTAGCCTGACACGCACCAACACACCTCTGTGTACGTGGACTGCTGCCAGCGCCACCGTGCGGCGGCCGCAGGTCAAATGCACCGCATGGTCACACCCCGAAGTGATTTAAACCAGCAAACCGCCCACCAGAGTGTTGTTTCACCACGTATCAGCATTATCCTTAATTTATGATCATGTGTGTAGAAAGCTTTTCCGGAAGCTTCGCTATCAGAACTGAGCTATCGGTACTGCAGCTTTGTGATCCTATCACCATAAGAAGGGTATTCGAGGTGGTATTGGTCCGGTCACAAGTGTCAGTGAAGAACGTGATTAAGAAGATCGAATAAATGGGCTGTTTAGGTGATCGCTCCTCCTAGTGGGCGACCATACACAGTGGTTAATGCTGCTGGGACACTTCAGGAAGAAACTATGACTCTAACTGGTTCATCTCGTCACGGTAAAATCAGCTTTCATGATGTCGCACGACACACCGACGTTCCACGCACTACTGCTTGTAGTACAGTAAGGCATGCCCTCCAATACTACGCGTGTAAAACCCAGCGGCATCACGAACTCTTAGCTATCGATTTTGTTACGCGGAATGTATTCGCTGTGTGCAGTTCCAAAAATGGCGAAGATGACAATTGGTTTTCTAACGAGCTGTGGACCGACGAACAACATTTCACATTTCGAGGTTGTCTCAGCAGCCAAAACGGTTTAATTTGTCCTAACAAACATCCTACAAATGTCGTGATAACCCATTGCATGACGAGAATCCACCATATCAGTCGTGGTCGCACCCTTTTTCTTTGAGGAAATGCGGACTGCAGCTTTTCAAACAGTCAGCGTGACGGGTGGGAGATACGCCAATTTGTTACAAAACAGCATCAACCCTAGCCTGGCCTATAAACACCTCTTGGCCGTTACGACTTTTATGTAGGACGGCTCTGCACCTTATGTGCTGCGCGTGGGAAGTATCTATTGCGCTCGTCGTTTCGTGGTGATCACATGCTCAGTCGCGACTTCCGTCATACTTGTCCACCCAGGTCCCCAGACCACAATGCCGTTGTTGTTGGTTGTAGCTTTATCTGAACTCGAAGTCGACCTCGATCGTCTGCTCTCGTTAGTAATGGTGAAAGACAAAATCCACAGACACTTTCTCATAATGCCTACTGATATCTGTACAGCGCTGTACGTCGAGTACGGGTATTGTTGAACGACGGCCGACATTTTGAGCATTTGGTATAAAGAACACCATCTTCGCTAAAAATCAGTTGTTATGCTTATTATCTCTTTTATATTGTATGAAGCACCATCTGTTGATCATTAGGTGCACTTTGTTTGAGTTTCTATAAAAGCCTATATAATTTCAAGCATGTGTCGATTTTTATCCCTCTACCTACATTAGTCCATAAAGTATTTAATTTTAAAATATACATAAAATTGAAAATCAGGTTTGCTTTAAATACACGCTGTCAAGGTCGCGAATGTTACTTACCTTTGAGATTGGACGTTCCAAGCTGATGTTATCCAAGATTGCCTTTAAGATGACAAAGACACCATTATCAGAATCTCACTGAGTTTGAAGGAGGTCGTGTAATAGGGTTACGAGAAGTTAGTGATCCTTCTGAGATAATGCAGAGAGACATGGCAGGAATTTAGCCACTTTACATGACTGATGACAACGGTGGTCACGGGAATGTGCGGTTGCAAGAAGACTGGACTCCAGACGGCCACGTGGAACTACCGAGAGGGAAGACTTTACTATGCGGCGTATGCCTCTGGCGCATCGTACTGCATCTGCAACAGTACAGTCAGCACCAGTTGCCACCATAGTGACACGACGAATTGTTACAATTTGGTTACTTCAAGGAAAGCTCCTAGCCAGGCGCCCTGTAGTATACATTTCACTGAGCTTAAAGCATAGCCGTTTACTTCAGTGGAGTCAAGCGAGATTCATTGGAGGGTAGGGTGGAGTTCTGTTGGGTTTTCTGATGAAAGCTGGTTCTGTCTACGTCCCAGTGAGGGCTGTGTGTTGGTTAGAAGGTGGTCAGTTGAAGAGCATCTATCAGTCTTTCTTCATGCTACACACACTGGACCTACACCTAGAGTTATAGTCTTGGGAGTCATTGCGTATGACAGCTGGAACACTCAAGCGTCTGCGAATTTGTTCGTCAACTGGTGATTCGATCTGTTCTGCTGGCATTCACGGACATTAAATGGGGTGTTTTCTAACAGGATAACGCTCGCGTACATATAGCTAACACAATGTGCCCTACAGAGTGTCGACAGGTTCTCTTGGCCTGCTCGGTTAAAAGCTCTGTCTCTACTTGAGTTCACATGCTTTGGTTTGCTTTAAAGTACACGCTATAATGATCGTGAGCGTCAGTTATTTACGGTATTGGACGTGATGAGTTGATATTAGATAAAAAAGCCTTTAAGGCGACGAACACACCATTATCAAAATATCACAGCGTTTGAACGAGGTGGTGTAATATGGCTATGAGAAGCAGAATGCCCTTCTGCGATATTGCAGGAAGACTTCGCACAAATTGAGCCACCGCTGATGATGGTTGGCAGCGGTGTTCACGATAATGTACGGTCGCAGGAAGACCAGGGTCCGAGCACCCACGTGGCAATACCGAGACGGAAGACCATCCTGTTTGGCGTACGACTCTGGTGCATCGTGCGGCATCTCCAGCAGTAATTTGAGCAGCAGTTGGAACTACAGTGACACAATAAATTGTTCCAAATCGGTTACTTCATGGCCAGCTCCGAGCCAGACGCCCTGTAGTCGTGCACTCCACTGATCCCAAACCACCACCATTTGAGACTTCAGTGGCTCAAGCGAGAGATCGCTGGAGGGCAGGGTGAAGGTCTAATGTGTTTTCTAAAATTAAAGATGGTTCTGCTTCGGTGCCAGTGACAGCAGCGAGTTAGTGTGAAGTACGCTAGTTGAGGATCTGCACGCAACCTGTCCGGATGCTAGACACACTGGATCCTCAGCTGGAGCTATTGTCTGGGGTCCGATTTCATATGTAGCAGGAGCACTCTCGTGATTATTCCACGCATCCTGACTTCAAATTTCTTCGTCAGTCTGTTAATTCGACCTGTTGTGCTGCCATTCATGAACAGCATTGTAGTGGGCGTTTTCCAACGGGATAACGCTCTCCCACACTCCACTGCTGTAACCCAACATGCCCTACTGAGTGTCGACAGGTCATCTTGGCCTGCTAGATTAAAAATTCTGTCTCCAGTTAAGTTCATATGGAATATCATCGGATGATAACTCCAGCGTCATCCGCTAACACTATTAACCGTCCCCGTACAGAACGACCAAGTGTAATATTCATGGAACTGCATCACAGAAACTGACACATGGCACTGTACAACACCGTGCATGCACTTTTGCATGCTTGCAGTCAACATTCTGGCGGTTACACTGGTTATTAATGTACCAGCATTTCACATTGGCAATCGCTTATCACGCCCGTAAATTAACTTGTGATCTTACTATGTTAATCACTTAATATGTTAACTAGATGAACGTATTCCCCAAATTTAATTACTCTACATAAATTACTTTTTAGTGTTGGGAATTCTTTCCATCAGTACATACATAAATGTATATGATCACGAGAGCCGGCCGGAGAGGCCAAGCACTCCTAGGCGCTACAGTCTGGAACCGCGCGACCGCTATGGGCGCAGGTTCGAATCCTGCCTCGGGCATGGATGTGTGTGATGTCCTTAGGATAGTTAGGTTTAAGTAGTTCTAAGTTCTAGGGGACTCATGACCTCAGCTGTTAAGTCCCATAGTCCTCAGAGCCACTTTTTTATGACCACGAGAAATGCATGCTTGGACGTAACAGGTTGCGCAGTCGTATGTGACCGCAAATGGGACCTTTGCACTGTCCTCAGTACGTTGGAAGTGTCAGTCTCGATCAGAACAATGTGCTGTGTGGATGCGAGTGCATTATTATGAAGCTAAGTGACTTCCTACACGGGAAAATGGTTGGTGTTTGTATAGTGAGTGGTTTCATAACAAAGGTCGCCAAAATGTTGACACCTGAAGAAGCTGTACATGGAAGTTTTATAAAGCATGTAAGAGGTCCGAGCAGATGTAATTTCGATGTATTGCTCATGCGCTGCCTGCGATATGCAAGGTATAAGAGAATCGCTGACCAGAGAGCAGTGTTGACTGCAGTAGGTACTGTGTAGCTGTGGTAGTAAGTTGTTTCTAGTCTGCACTTGTCTGCGCTAGTCTGCGCTTGTCTGTGGTCTGCTCTCGTCTGCTATAGTGTATCATGTTGGCTGGGCCGGTCGCGGTGCAGCGATGCCGGAGCCTGAGTATTATTGTATAAGGTAAAAAGCAGCCTCGCACATATCTAGTAATGTTATGTGAACTCCCATGTAAATCTTTTAAAACTGTCCTAATAATAATCTTTGTGATATAATGTAATTTTTTTTACAAGCATTCATTTCAATTTAAAGAATTTACTAATTTCTCCAATCCATGATCATTCCGATTGTTGCAAAAGAAATATCAGTTGCTTCCTTTCATAACTGACAAATCTATCGGCCAGCATTTCACAGAGCTGTGCCAGAAAAATTTTATATAAGAGCTGATATATTCGCAGTTTTTATTGAGGTAAGAATTTTTTTTTTTTTTTTATTCAGAATGATCTTACAGGGCCATGACGCAGCACTGCTGTCGTCCAAAATTTACCAGGTTACTGAATTTATTTTTTATTATGAGGTTTAGGAATTTTTCTGTTTCCAGCTTACATTAAATGAGAAAAGAATTATGTGTGGAGGTTAAATGTGAATGAATTTCTGTACGGAGGCTATAAATGGGAACCAGTTTTGTTCTGAGGTTACACAAAAATTAGAATCACTATCCATAATTATTACTTTATTATTTTTTGTGGGGAGGTTACACTTGGCGACCCTGCCAGGATCGGATTTCTTTGTGAATCTCTGAGAGGTAGTCATATATCTGCTCTTATTTACTTAAATGTAGCTTGCATCTGGCGCAACGCATTTACTAATTTGTCACTTTTTGTTTCACAGATCGTCGGCAATTTATTGCTCTTTGTTGTAATTGTATTTGTTCCATTTTTGCTTCATCTTTGTTTCATTGTTGTGCTTAATTTTGATTTGTGAAAAATGCCGCGAAAAACTGTTAACAGTACATCGCGATGTGCAATGAGTGAAATAGTCGACTCGAATAATTTGACTGATAATACTTGTGACACTCAGTGTAATAATGATCCCCTAATTACAGATAATCAGTGTGTACCGATCACTAGTATTGAGTCAAATAGTAATGATGGGCAAATAAATTCAATTATGTCCACAGAAAATTTAACAATTGATGATGTGGCACATTCCGATACAATGAACGCTGCCCAGTTTGACACACCTGGTTTGCAAAATTTAAATTGTGAACAGATAAATTTTTCTCACGAAGATGAACAATGTAGTCAAAATATGTCAGATTTATTTGATTCCGAGGTAGTGACCCACAGAGCACATCCGATTGGCAAACCTTTTCGAGAATCACAGAATGACCAAATGGTTACACAAAACGTGACAATTGCAGGTACGCTATTAAACAGCACAGAGAATAGAGTAAGTAGTATTGGCATGGATCAAGTTATGGCATTATTGCTACAACAAATTAATGAAAATAATGAAAATCTCAAACAACTTAATAAAAAAATAGACAACAATTCCAAACAGTCGAAGAAAGAACAAGACACAATTACAAACGACTCAATGAATCGAACAAACAACTTAATGAAAATCTCAAACAACAAATTAATGAAAGACAAGACAACCACTTCAAACAACTTAATGAAAATCTTAAACAATTGAATGAAAAATACGACAGCCTTAATGAATCGAACAAACAACTTATTGAACAGATTACAGCCGTTGCCGTGCAATGTCATGATACTAAAGAACAATTACGTGAGGAAATTAAGGCTTGTGCTAGGAACAGTAGTGAAGAAATTAGATCTGTGGCACAAGAATTAAGTAGTACACATGCAGCCACAACTAAATACTTAGAGACGAAATTAGTGCAGTCGCTAAACAATGCTCCGGAAACGCAACACAGTTACGCGACGAGTTTAAATTAATGTCAGCAGAACTTTCACGCACACTGGATGCGAAAGTAGACGCGAAATTTGATCAACAGAGCAGCCAAATTGACGAACGTTTTAATCACCACCTACAAAACAGTGAAACGCTTTACCGTAAATTTATACAGGAACAGAATAAAGTAAAGCAACAAGTCATGGAAACAATAATTGCACAGAGACAGGAAGATAGGTGTAAATTGTTTGCGAAAGCAAAAACATACGTAGACAACAATATTGCTACAGTATCAGACGAAATTAATACTATCAAACAGTTGAACACCGAATTACATAATGAAATCTCCGATCTTAAAACAAAAACAGACACACACACGGTACACTTTCAGACAGTGACCGACAGACTTGAACAATTAGAACTAATACAGAATTTCGATGCCATTAAAGCAGACATTAATAAGTTGAACAAAACCACATGTGAAATACAAAAACAAATTAATGCTTGTGATAATAAAAACGATGATCAGGTAAAAGCACTGATTGGAAAATATGATGAATTGGCCAGTCGTGTTGACGTTATCGAAAGTAATAATGACACCAAATCAGACGATACATGACCAGTTTCGTTTAATCAAACACCCAAATTCCAAAATTTACAGCAGGCAATCAGTGAGATAGGTTCGTCTAATAGTACATTACGTAGAAAATTGTCATCTTTACAGCACGAAGTTACAGAGATGAAAAATATTTCAGTCACTAACACGTTACAGCATACGCCACGTTCCGAACATTTGTCACACCCACACAGCCAGTATAACTTAAGTAATTTACAGAGACCACGCGACTTAGAATCCGAAAAGACACAGACAAACAGATTCTCATGCAATCATGAACCTGTTGACACATTCAGAGACGATAACGTTGATTATAAGCTATTTTTATCCGTGAGAAAATTTAAGGTATTTATAAATGACAGAGCACAGGTACACGCTTTGGACTGGATATGACAATTTGCTTTTGTATTTTCATCAGCATTGCCTGTAATGCACAAACTAGAATTGGACTGGATACGACAATTTGATTTTGAAATTTCACTGGCATTGCCTGTAACGCAGAAACTAAAATTTATTTGTAGCGCGTAATTCACCTCAGGGGATTCATTACACTTCGATGAATATGTGCCGTAGCATGCACAGGGCCCCGAGCCGTGATAGTGCTATTTCATCTTTAGTTTTCTGCACTGCTGCCTTCTCTTTTACTATCCTTTATATCTATCAAAACAGCTCTTCAACTATCGATCTATCTAGAATTAAGAATGTGTAAAGAAGACCTTAGGGGATTCATTATGCTTTGATGAATATGTGCCGTAGCGTGCACAGGGCCCTGAGCCGTGATAGTGCTATTTCATCTTTAGTTTTCTGCACTGCTGCCTTCTCTTCTACTATCCTTTATATCTATCAAAACAGATCTTCAACTATCGATCTATCTAGAATTAAGAATGAGTGAAGAAAACCTGATATGACAACTTTGACCGAAAATGACAGTTTTCTTTAGACCCTCACGAAGCGACAAGAACTACCAGCGTAATTTTAATAGCAGGCAAAATTTTAATCATCAGTGTGTACAAAATTTTCAGCAGTCGCAAACACATTTTGGTAACAATAGAGGCTCTTCTCCGCAACAGCAAAAAAACCAGCCGGTTAGCATACCTAACCAACAATGTAGTCTGCGAGGTCAACCAAGCTCGAATGTTTCGCCGCCTACACGTATAGCGTCGGCGCCGCCAAATAGTAACGCACAGCAACAAGGAAATCAGTACGTACAGAAATCACACCATTTCATCTTATATCGCAATGCACCGTATAGAAATGACTATCATGACAGACGTAAAATAAAGAGCACAGTTTTCAGCGTACGTTTAATAACAGTCGGTCTTACCGGCAGCAAACTCATCCGCAACAACAGATTATCGTGAATGAACCAGACAGTAGATATCATCCCGAACGTAATACGTCAGGACGAAATAACAGAACAGTAGAAATAGTTGAAATGCCACAGCATCACCCCGAAAATAGCAGCACGTCAGATAGAATTTGACTAGATACAGTACAGGTTGCATCTTCCTGCAACGCAAGCAATACTTTTGACATAGAGAATTTTGTTCACGAAAATGTTATTACTTTTGACGACATCTGAGAAAAACCAATAGTCAGAATTTGTCAATCTGAAACAAGCTTTGTTGAATGCACCACGTTTATCACATCCAGATCTTACTAGAAATTTTTCCATTGCCACTGACAGTTCTAACACCGCTTTAGGCGTACACATTTTTCAGGAAATTGAAGAAGATGGTTGTACAGTAATTAAAAACATCGCCTTTGCGAGACGCATTCTGTCACCTGCTGAACGCAATTATTCTGTAACAGAACTTGAAACATTGTGTGTTGTATGGGCATTTACGAGATTTAGGCATTTTCTTTATGGAAGACATACGACTGTTTACACAGATCATAGAGCCATTCAGTTTTTACTTTCAGCAAAATTTACAAACGACAGGTTAAGCAGATGGAAACTTTATTTACAGGAATTTAATTTTACAATTGTTCACATTCCCGGTACACAAAATATTGTACCAGACGCACTATCCCGTTCTCTCAGCAACAATCAGCAAGACATCGCAACCAACTTCTGCCAAGCAAATTTTAGCGTCAAGTATATTCAACAATTTGAAAATTTCATTTCGTCGTCATTACACGATATAGCACAAGAGCAGAGTAAAGTCAACGTGTGGAAAGAAATTAAACACCTTTGGCAAGATAGGAATAATGTTACCATTAGAAACCATTACACTGTACGCAATAACATTCTGTTTCGCCGCTCTCACCCTGACAGCAACAATTGGTTACTATGTATTCCTGACGAGCTTGTTAACAAATTAATTTGGTATACTCATTTAAGTTACGCACATGATGGAGCCAGAAAATGTTTTCTTATACTGAGACAGAACTGTTATTTTCCCAACAAGGAGAAACGTATTCGGCGAGTTTTAGCGTCATGCAAAATCTGCCAGAAAGCGAAGTCAGATACGACTTCACATATTCCTCCATTACATCCCATTGTACCTGTTAAGTTGAGACACATGGCCGTTGTAGATATTTTTGGTCCGATTCCCAGAACTAATAGAGGTTTTTGCTGCATCTTTGTCGCTGTTGAACTCACTTCGAAATTTGTTACCTTCACTCCGTTACGCAAAGCTACTGCCAAATTTGTTTCGAAAGCATTTGTAAAACATTTTCTAATTCATGTAGGACATGTATTGAAAGTAATTTCCGATAATGGATCACAGTTTCGATCTGCTATATGGACACGTATGTTACGAGCTAGAAACATTTCTCCGATCTATATATCCAAGTATCATGCTTCTTCGAACCCTTGTGAACGACTATTGAAAGAAATTGGTAAACTATGTAGAATATACTGCCATAAAAAACATATTGATTGGGATTCACACATACAGTCATTCCAGGATGTAATTAACTCGATACCAAATGAATCTACTATGCTATCTCCGACTGTTATGATGAAAAATGTTGAACCACCTAACAAAATTAAAGAATTAGTATCCTTTCCTACATCTCGTCGGCTACGATACCATCAAATAATTGACATTGAGCTGAACAACATCAAACGTGCCGCAGAGCGCCGGAGAAGACAGCAAAAACAGGCTTGTACACACCGTGACTTTCACATTGGACAGAAGATATTAGTACGTACATACTATTTATCCAACAGAGGAAAAAGTAGATGCAGTAAATTTGAGCTTCTATACGCAGGTCCATATCGAATTCGCAGCATTCCTGACCCCAATGTAGTACACGCCGAAACTCTGAGAACCAGAGAAAATGAAGGCAATCACTATGTCTCCAATATTAAACCCTTTATTGAATGAACATACTTTATGATTTACCACACTGTAATGCCATTTCCTGATTTCTATGTGACCACTTATGCAATTATATTTATATGAACACTTACTGATGATTATCATTTTTTTTTCTTGGCAAGTGGCCGGCAAGGTAAGGTTAGCAGGTCGCTTTTCTTGTCGTTGTATGTCATACCATGCACATTCTCCATTTTTCGTGTATGTATGATTGTTTTCCTGTATGCACTATGAAATGTTTGACATTTTCCCTTATGATATATCAATATCTTGACTATTCTACACTTTTGGCTACTGCATTATGAGACTGTGTGTACATTTTTGCACCTGTCACACTCTCTATGTTTTTTGACATAATACGTTTTCTGTCATGCTATGCTGTATGCTTAATTATATCAGTAGAAACAAGTTTTTATTTAATGAGTATATGATTTAAATGCAAGATATTAATCCCTATTCATCATTTTCAGAAAGCAATAACGTTTAAAAGAAATAACTTAAACAAACCACAGTGTATTACAATGAAATGGGAATTTCACCTTCGGAATGAACGAAAGAAGATGCAATACCTCGTCACGAAGAGTAAATGGATCAGAATTAACAAACATTAACAAGAATATACTATATACATCGTATGATAGCAGTCTTAACTAATTATTTTTCTTTCAGAATACGAGGCGATTGATGCAGGCTGTCAGACAGAACTACACGTCTTAGTTTTAGTGATGATATATGCTAGAAAGAAGAAACTCTATACTATGAATAGTTGTATGAACTAAATGGTAATACGAATAATGAATAATGAAGTGTCTTTTTTTGCAGATGATAATGAATAGTGATGAATAGTTATATGAAGAGTATGCTAATATGAATAATGAAGTTTTTCTTTGTAGGTGATGATAGTAATGAAGTTATGGTAATATGAATAATGAAGTTTTGACTTGCAGATGAGAATAATGATGAAGTTTATATATTTACTATTAGCTAAGAAATGCTATGTAGTTATTTAAGTATTTGTTGCAGTTCAGTTTGACAGTATGTCTTATATCGCATGGTATAATGACTGAATGTTTTGGAAAGGACAGATAGAGTACATACATATTGAGTAGACGTTTCTTTACCTGTTAATTCGAAGTTCACTAATTTTCAGCAATAATGCGTTTCTTCTTTCAGCTTAATAATCCATTTTGTATTTTTTCCAGGAGAAGCTATTTATGAAATTAATGTGCTATAAGCAGTTAATCATTAAACCTGTTCTAGTACTTGCATTTTTTACCCATTTGTGTGTGTCATTCATGAATGTGATCACATATACTCTACTTGTTTCATAACCTTGCTACAGCTGACTCATGACGAATGACATTAATAATCCTTATTTGCAGCAGTAAGTCAAAAGCAAATATTTTCATGCCCCAGCAATTAATTAGCGATCCCAATGCAATGCATTGCTAGCACAAAAAAAATGCATTACCAGTCCCATATAATGCTACTAGTTTAACAGATATTTATAGTACTAAATATAATGCAAATTTGTCAGATGTTTTCTAACCAGAGACCTTGAGTAATAGTTACAATGTGTTACATTTTAAATATGACCTATGTCACTTGAATGATGAGTTCTGAGTAATGTTTTCTAACCACAGACCTTGAGTAATAGTTACAGTGTGTTACATTTTAAGTATGTCCTATGTCACTTGAATGATGAGTTCTGAGTAATACTGAATGTTATTTTGTAATAATGCATACATGCTATGCCAATAATTTTTGTAAATAATATTTTTGTTATACTCTATGAATGCTATGCTAATAATTCTTGTTTTGAATGATGACTTCTGAATAATACTGAATAATGTTTTATAAAACTATATGAATACTTTGTAATTGGCCAATGAATGCCACTGTTTCTTATATTTTAAATTTGTCTTATGTCACTTACATGCTATTGTATATGAATGCTAGTAGCTTGATGCTACACTCATTAGCTCCTGTTTTGAATGATGACTTCAAATGGTTTGTAACTGGCCAATGAGTGCCAATGATTACTATAATTAGATTAATTATGTAAATACTATGCAATTAATTATCTCCTGTTTTGAATGATGACTTCTGAATTATGCATAAAAATGGTTTGTAACTGGCCAATGAGTGCCAATGATTACTAAAACTAGAAGAATTATGTAAATGGTATGCCATTAACTAACTCTTGCTTTGAATGATGACTTCTGAACAATGCATAAATACGATCTGTAAATGGGCAACGAGTGCCAATATTTAGTGTAATCAGATGACTTATGAATACTGTTCTGTAATACTCCATACGTAGTACAGAAATGTTTAGTGACTAGGTAATGAGTGCCAACAATTACTCAAATCAGTTGTTAGAATAGTGTAATTCTCTATGATGGCTAGTATAAGACTGAATGTCCTTCACCTTCTGACCTAATTACCAGAAATTACTGCAATATCCGTTTGTCCTGTCCATCCTCATGATCATGGGGCACTATATTTGGTTTTTGCACTAATTCTACGTTGGTGTACCTTACAACAATGTGGTGTTGACACGACATGCTGTCCACCACCTTGAACAATGGAGATGTTATTATGGTTCCACTGTTTGGTGTACCTAATGTACTACCAAAATGATAACACTGAATATTAATACGACAGTTCAGTGTCTTGGCTACACTGATTAATACTTCAGGGGAAGAGAACTTCAGATTCTCTCACTTGGTGTTGTGCTTCTGTAGAGAGATATGGACTTTCAGTGCAGCTACATGCAACCTACTGTGCTACAACCATGATGCGATCCTTCCCTTTCCTATCCTAGTTCTTGTAAAATGGTAAAAAATATATACAGTGCGTGTGCACTTTTTGTCATTTGTTAATATGTTTCGTACTCATTCTGTTGTGACTTGGCAAGACAGCCAAGCCACTATGAGGAAGCTGAAAGGCATGCGTTTAAGCTCACGCAGGCTGGTGTGAGGTCTGGAACAGTTATAGGAGTTGAGTCTAGTAAAAAAAGGTACGTAGCTTCTGGAATACTTAACTTTAATCCATAATTGGTGAACATCGCTCTTGACGGTACATGCATCACAAGATAAATAGCAAATGATAATAGCGCCTTGCTAGGTCGTAGCAAATGACGTAGCTGAAGGCTATACTAACTATCGTCTCGGCAAATGAGAGCGTGATTTGTCAGTGAACCATCGCTAGCAAAGTCGGCTGTACAACTGGGGCGAGTGCTAGGAAGTCTCTCTAGACCTGCCGTGTGGCGGCGCTCGGTCTGCAATCACTGACAGTGGCGACACGCGGGTCCGACGTATACTAACGGACCGCGGCCGATTGAAAGGCTACCACGTAGCAATTGTGGTGTCTGGCGGTGACACCACATTCCTCCCCCGCAAATCGGCGTACGGTTGTGTTATAAGGCTTCCGCCCGCCGTGGGGAGGACCCCATGTTGACGCATACGGCGAGATGGGAAGCCTAACAGGCGAGGCTGTGCCACCCGCACCCTGCCATTCGGTCCGAGGGGAGCTAGGAAATGCCTGAAAACCTAGTCCAGGGTGCACGCCAACATGCGGTGTATGCGCCCGTAGAGAGTCAGGAGGGGCCGAAGGGTCGATCTCCATCGAGTCGGGGCACCCGACGGGCGAGGACGACATATGGTCCGGAGCGGGCAAGAGTTCCATGCCGGAGGACAACTGGTCACGGGAAGCGATCGGCGGCGCGTGACCCAGGGAGGCGCCCGGCGGTTGCAGCGACGCGTCCACTGCGGGCGTCGTCGGCGGTAGATAAGGCGGCGGCGGCGTCGGCACGTCGCCATGGGGCCAAGTGGAAGGCAGCGTCGGGAACACCTGGGGCTGAGGCGAGCCAGTAGATGGGTCCCCAGGGGGCTGACCGGGCGGCACCGTCGCTGAAAGCAGACGGGGAGCGGCAGATCCCGTGCGACGACAGAGGCGCAGCTGATTGAGATGCCGACGCACCTCACCAGAGGCCCCTAACACCAGATACATAGCGCGTCCGAGGCAGCGAAGAATGCGCCCTGCGAGCCAACGCCGTGAACCTCGATAGTTGCGATAATAAACAACGGCGCCTGGAGCAAAGGCAGGTGGCTGCCGCTGCACAGGAGCCTGATGCGGCGGATGTAGCAAAGACATCAAGGTTCGATGAGGGCGACCGTGAAGCAGCTCAGACGGCGAGCGACCATCTCGGGGCTGAAAGCGATACGAGGACAAAAAGAGCAATAACGCGTCCTCCTGCGAATGCGACTCTTTCAACTTCAACGTCTGTGACTGGAAAGTTCTGGCCAAACGTTCAGCCGCACCGTTGGACCGTGGCGGACGTCAGATATTGAATACCATTGGCCTTGCAGAATGACTGATATTCGCTGGACACGAATTGGGGGCCATTGTCGGAAACAATAGTCTGTGGTAGACCTTCAATGCAAAAGATAGCGGATAACGCTTGAATGGTGGCAGATGACGTCGTGGAAGACATCCGGACAACAAAAGGAAAATTACTGAATGAATCGACAACAACCAACCATCGAGCATTCCAGAATGGACCAGCAAAATCTATGTGTAAGCGTTGCCAAGGGGAAGTGGCTTTTGGCCATGCAAAGAATTTCTGCGGTGGTGCGGATTGTTGTTTGGCACACGCCATGCAAGAAGAGCACATATTCGTAATCGCGGCATCGATTCCGAACCAAGTACAGTGCTGACGAGCAAGTTGTTTCGTTCGCACGATACCCCAATGTCCTTGGAGGAGAAGCCGTAAGACAGAGGACTGTAACGAACGTGGGACCACGACCCTGGACTGATCATTATCAGAACGCAACAGCAAAACACCACGTCGTACAAAAAGTCTCTCCTTGTGAGCAAAAAATCGGCGAACCAACAGATCCTCGATCCGTGACTTTGACAACGGCCATTGCGTAGCAACAAAACGCCGAACGGTAGCAAGGACAGGGTCGGCAGCTGTGTCTGTAGCTACACGACAAAAATCAATCGGAAACGATTCGACCACGTCATCGGTTTCCGAAGCAATGAACATGCAAGCAAGTTCGGATGAATCGAATGCTCTATCCTCAGCAACAGGCAAACGGGATAACGCATCGGCGTGTCCGTGCTGAGCAGTGGACCGATACAAGAATTCGTAGCGGTACTGCGAGAGGAAAATAGATCAGCGAATGAATTTCTGTGCTGTTCGTGGAGGTACAGGCTTGGTCGGATGAAAAAGCAATGTCAAAGGTTTGTGGTCTGTGGTGATGGTAAAGAGACGACCAGACAAGATATCAGGAAACTTTGTAACTCCAAATACGAGAGCCAACGCTTCTTTATCGATCTGTGAATAATGTCTTTGCGCAGCCGAGAGCAATTTGGACGCAAAGGCAATAGGGCGATCGTGCGAACCATCTTTGTGCGCAAGCACAGCACCGATCCCTAAATCCGATGCATCCACCATCAACAAAAGGGGCTTTCGGGGATCGAATGGCGTAAGGCAAGTATCGGAAAGCAACGCCGTTTTCAACTGGCGAAAGGCGCGTTCGCATTCCGTCGTCCAGACGAACGGAACACCTTTACGGCGTAAGCGGTGAGGCGGAGCTGAAATGGAAGAGGCGTGGCGCACGTAGCGATGATAGTAATTTATTTTTCCCAGCACACTCTGTAGCTGCATCAAATTCTGCGGCGAAGGCAAGTCTTGTAATGGCACGGAGGTGCTCTGGACTGGGATGTATGCCTTGGGCACTAAGTACATGTCCCAGATATGGCAAATCACGAGGAAAAAACACACATTTGTCCTTCCGCAAGCGACGACCATTTTGTCACAAGACCTGAAATAATGTTCTGAGAATGGCTAAATGTTCTTCTTCCACCTTTCCGGAGATCACAATATCGTCCAGATAGTTTGCTGCAGTAGGGACCGACGCACAAACAGTTTGTAGATATTGCTGAAACAACGCAGGGGCGGATGCACACCCGAATGGCAGTCGTTTGAATCGGTACAAGCCAAGATGCGTGTTAACCACCGGTATTTGCAAGTACGCATCTGCTAGATCCAACTTCGAAAATTATTTACCCGCACACAGTTTGTCAAAAAGATCTTCTGGGAGGGGTAAAGGAAAAGTTGCAGTCACTAGTTGTGGATTCACTGTTGCCTTGAAGGCCACACAAAGTCTCAATTTTCCGGAAGGTTTTTGCAAAATGACTGAGGGTGATGCCCAGAGGGAAGCCTGCGCACGTTCAATTACACCTTGTGATTCCAAATCTTGTAATGTTCTTGCGACCTCATCACGCAATGCGTGGGAACATTGCGCGCTCTGAAAAATTTCGGTTGCGCGTTGACTTTCAGTTCCAAATGTGCTTTATAGTTCTTAGCGCAACCGAGGACAGGTGCAAAAATGTCTGCAAATACTTCACATGGACGAGAAACACTGGCTGAAGGCACAGTCTGGTTCACTGATAGGACCTGATTGACTATAGACAAGTTAAACGACTGAAATAAATCGAAACCAAACAAGTTCACTGCAGCAGAAGAACGAAGGACGTAAAATGACACAAGTTTCGTTTGTCCCTTGTATGTTGCAAGAAGGCTCCACTGTCCTAACACAGCGATCACCTGTCCGGAATAACTAGTTAACATTTGCGGCACGCAACGGAGGTGTGCCCAGCTGTTTGTACATGTCGTGATTGAGTAGTGAAACTGCAGCTCCGGTATCGAGCTGGAACGGTATCAATTTGCCATTAATGGCCAAATCAACAAAAAGTTTATTGTCCTGCTGACGACAAGAGCGACTGTCTCATGCAACATGAACTGACACTGGTACAGAATCACTTGCGACATGACCAGATTTCTGGCGACGACGACGCACACTATTTGTGGGACGAACACAGTCACTGTTAGAGAAAGAAGCACTGGGCGGAGTGGCATGTACTACATGAATTTCCATAGGCGAAGCTTCACGAGCGTGAGTATCCTTGGCTTGATTTCGATTCCGGCGCGAAGCAAAGGGCCTGGAATGGTGGTGAGTGTCCGATCGGAGCTTTTTCTGGCAGACACTTTGAACATGTCCTTTTTTACTACGGAAAAATCAAATAGCCTGGTGTGACGGGCAATTCTCACGCGAATGTCTAGTAGCACACCACGGGCATGATTTCACTGCATTTGTTTGCCGACGCGGGACATGTGGCTGAGAGCCAGGCGGCTTTGGCGCGGCCGGGCGCGAGGACTGTTTACCGTTCTGTGCAGCTCGCCTGGCAGGCCGGGTAACCTGACACACGGGTGGCGAAGTTTCAAACGATTCCTGAGCAAAGTCAAGTGTGTCCTGCCGATCCAATATGGCCATCACTTGTTGAAGGGAGGGATTGACTAGTTTCAAAATCTGTTCCCGTATGCGAACATCAGAAACGTTCTGTGCAGTTGCATCACACACCGTAGTATCTGAATAAGGGAGTCCACATTCACATTCAAAAGCACAATCCCTAGTAAGGCCTTGCAAGGTTGCAACCCACTCCCTATTAGTCTGACCGGCCGTATGTTTTGTACGAAAGAACGTATACCGTTTGGCAACTACACTGACTGATTCTTTGAAATATGCATCTAATGCAGACAAAATTTCTTCGTAGGACAGAGTTGCTACGTCGCGTCGGGGAAACAATTTGACTATCACACGGTACGTGGACATGCTGATGCACGATAATAAGAAAGGCTGCCGCTCGTTACCTTGAATTCTGTAGGCGGCGAGATGGAATCCAAATTGGGACAACCACTCCATCCAGCTTTCCAGTGCCACATCAAAAGGAAGAAAAGGTGGTGCAACGGCGTGTTGTGGCTGCGTGGGCGGTGGAGCGGCGGGTGCCGTGTCGTTTTGCATTGCAGGTTGACCCTGGACGAGCTGTGCAAGGGCATCCAATAAGGCCTGCGTCTGCTGATTCTGTAAGCGATAAAATTCGGACAGTACATCTGGAGATTGTGGCGAAGCCATGACACATGTAAATCAATACGAACGCAAAATTCTCGTCACCAATCCTCGGCGCCAAACTGTTGTGACTTGGCAAGACAGCCAAGCCACTATGAGGAAGCCGAAAGGCACGTGTTTAACCTCATGCAGGCTGGCGTGAGGTCTGGAACAGTTATAGGAGTTGAGTCTAGTAAAAAAAGGTACGTAGCTTCTGGAATACTTAACTTTAATACATAACTGGTTAACATCGCTCTTGACGGAACATGCATCACAGGATAAATAGCAAATGATAATGGCTCCTTGCTAGGTCGTAGCAAATGACGTAGCTGAAGGCTATGCTAACTATCGTCTCGGCAAATGAGAGCGTAATTTGTCAGTGAACCATCGCTAGCAAAGTCGGCTGTACAACTGGGGCGAGTGCTGGGAAGTCTTTCTAGACCTGCCGTGTGGCGGTGCTCGGTCTGCAATCACTGACAGTGGCGACACGCGGGTCCGACGTATACCAACGGACCGCGGCCGATTTAAAGGCTACCACCTAGCAAGTGTGGTGTCTGGCGGCGACACCACACATTCCGTATCCTAGTGTAGTGTAACGACGTAAGTTTTGTATAAATGACTTTCTTTGGACATATGACCATGTGCAGACTTCGTCACCTACGTCAGTTACAACACACTTCAAAATTATTTAAACTCTTTTTAAATTGTCTCTGAATAGTTCTTGAACGAAACAAAACTGCAATTACAACATCATCCTTTGAGTCGTATGCGCAGAATTACGTCACTCAGGCCAATTGGTTTGCGCAAACTTTTTTCAATTTAGATGTCGTTTGTTTCTTCTCAGAAATTATATTAATGCAAGTTATCTGATTTAATAAATATTAGAACCACATTGAATAAACTTTCGAGATTCAAACTCGCGATGAACGTTGTCAAAATTAATAATCTTGTCAAATAAATTACGTAACATAATTCTTCATAAATAAATTCTCGGAACACGTATTTCAACTTTAGTAGCATCCACTAGTTTATTATCTTCCTACATATAGACGTGAACCTGAGCCTTGACAAGACAGAACTGAACATTTACAACAAGATTAAACTTTCTATGACGTCATTGTTGTACAAAACATTACAGATTCCTATTTTTTTGATTTTTAGAAGCACGACGCAACAACTCGGTTTCAGGATCTTCTGTTACTCTTTGGCTGTCGACCCGCGACGTATAGTGGCCAGCAGTTTTCTCTCTGGACCCGGCAGCGAAGATGCTGTCTCCGTTCGTTGCGCCACCCTCTCCGTACATGAAACATAAAAAGTAAATACAAACTTTAGTCGATTCACAACCATTACAAATATTACAAAAATACAGCAACAAAAAACTAAATTAAACTTATATTCACCTGCAAACTGGGCTGACACTGATGGATGGGTGACGCTTCAATTTCGCGTCCCACTACATTTCTTGTAAAATGGTAGAAATACATACAGTGCGTGTGCACTTTATGCCATTTGTTAATATGATTTGTACTCATTGCGTATACATTTTGTCATTGCTTGATATGTTCTGTATTACAGTGCGTATGCACTTTATGTCATTTGTTAATAAGTTTTGTAATCATTGCGTATACATTTTGTGATTTCTTGATATGTTCTGTACTCAGTGCATGTGCACTCTATTTCATTTTATGTTCTGCATTTATATATATGTATATACTCTGTGACTGTAAACTTAGTTAATTAAGAAAAATTTGTTGCTCATGGCAAGTCCAATTGACTCACCATCGCTGCCAAATTTTGGCCCCCCCCCCCCCCCCCCCCCCCCAGTGGAGGGTTATGTAAGAGGTCCGAGCAGATGTAATTTCGATGTATTGCTCATGCGCTGCCTGCGATATGCAAGGTATAAGAGAATCGCTGACCAGAGAGCAGTGTTGACTGCAGTAAGAACTGTGTAGCTGTAGCAGTAAGTTGTTTCTAATCTGCGCTTGTCTGCGCTAGTCTGCGCTTGTCTGCGGTCGGCTCTGGTCTGCTATAGTGTATCATGTTGGCTGGGCCGGTCGCGGTGCAGCGATGCCGGAGGCTGAGTATTATTGTATAAGGTAAAAAGCAGCCTCGCACATACGGAATTTGGTACATGCACGTGTCACTTCTAACATCAACTCAGATTCGAGCTCGGCTGGGCATTGCGTCACGCTGAGTTTGGACCACATTTGCTTTCATTCTGAAGCATATCTGTGCCAGAATTCTACAGTATCGTTTAGTGAGGTATCTAGTAATGTTTTGTGAACTCCCATGTAAATCTTTTAAAAATGTCTTAATAATAATCTTTGTGATATAAAGTAATTTTTTCTACAAGCATCCATTTCAATTTAAAGAATTTACTAATTTCTCCAATCCATGATCATTCCGATTGTTGCAAAAGAAAAATCAGTTGCTTCCTTTCATAAATGACAAATATATCGGCCAGCATTTCACAGAGCTGTGCCGGAAAAATTTTATATAATAGCAGATATATTCGCCGATTTTATTGAGGTAAGAATTTTTGTTTTTTTTATTCAGAATGATCTTACAGGGCCATGACGCAGCACTGCTGTCGTCCAAAATTTACCAGGTTACTGAATTTATTTTTTATTGCGAGGTTTAGGAATTTTTCTGTTTCGAGCTTACATTAAATGAGAAAAGAATTTTGTGTGGAGGTTAAATGTGAATGAATTTCTGTACGGAGGTTATAAATGGGAACCAATTTTGTTCTGAGGTTACACAAAAATTAGAATCACTATCCATAATTATTACTTTATTATTTTTTGTGGGGAGGTGACAAGCAAACAGGGAAAGAGTGGGATAGCATCATCTTCTAAGTCACAACGCGCACGAAAATTTGTGTTGAATGTTCATGAAAGACGGTCATTGAAGTAAATTTAGAAGAAAAATGAAAGCGTGACTGTTGAAAAAGACACTGCGGAACTAAGTGTCGCACTGGCGAACCCTGTCAGTGCCCATACAACACGGATGGTTGTCCGTAAGCTGGGAATTGCAGGGAGATCTGTAACTTCGAAACGACTAATCAGTGATGCAAATGCTCGTAAGCGGAAAACGTCGTGTCGAGCCAACAAAGTCTGCAGTACGCGGCAATGGAAGAAAAACATTTGTTCGGATGAGCTTTGAAGTACACTTTTCTTCAACTTTTGATCGAGTCTTCTTGCCAAGAGGGAAATATGGAGGAGGCTCGCTGATAGGAGCCATATCGTGGTGTTCTATGGGCCGCATAGTTACTTGGCAAGGTTGGAACTTTGGCTGATCAGGTGCACGCCGTGGTACAATATTTGTTAGCCAACGATGATGCTGTGTTCCAAGACGAAATGGCTCCGTTCACACAGTTCGCATTGTCCAGGACAGGATCTGTGAGCACAAGGATGTATTGTCGTGTCACTCCTGGTTGCCACAGTAACCATATCTCAGTATTATGAAGCCTTTGTGGTCTAATTTGGAAGGAAGTGCTCGTGATCGCTATTTACCTCTGTCGTCGTTCCCTAAACTTGCCACTATTTTGTAGGAATAACGCTATAAGATTCCGTTGAAAACCATAAAGGACCTATTTTTACCCATTTCAAGGTGAGTGGAAACTGTTGTGAATGACAACGGATTCCTGCTCCATATTAGGCACGGTAATGTGTTTTTGGTGTTTACATATTTTATTACATATAGATATAATCATAAGAAGAATACAACCTCATACCACTGTATCAGTAAAATACCTTTCGTATTGACATTAATAATATAGAAGCACGTACTTTGTAATTTACATATACCAATGCAATTTCTTTATCATTTAGTTATCAAAGTAATCTATTTTAAAAACATGGAGCGAACACCTATCAGTCATCTGTCTTCAGAGGAAGCGCTCTGGTCAGATCTGATAATTATCTTGGCAAGCTTGTACTGCTTCAGTTTTAGGTGCCGCTAACGATGGGAATTTAAGCTAGAATATTCTCTAGGATTCTAGTGGAATTGGCAACGGCCTTGCCGCAGTGGCTACACCGGTTCCCGTGAGATCACCGAAGTTAAGCGCTGTCGGGCGTGGTCGGCCCTTGGATGGGTGACCACTCAGGCAGCCGTACGCTGTTGCCATTTTTCGCGGTGCACTCAGCCCCATGATGCCAAATGAGGAGCTACTTGACCGAATAGTAGCAGCTTCAGTCAAGAACACCATCTTATGCCCAGGAGAGCGGTGCGCCCCTCCTATCTGCATCATCCACTGAGGATGACACGGCGGTCGGATGGTCTCGGTAGGCCTGAAGACGGAGTGCTTTTTTTCCTAGTGGAATTACCGATGTGAATAATATAGCTGGATCGTTATGTTATCACGACGGACGGGTGTAGAAACATGCTATAAATAAATTTAAAGAATTATCTCACAACGCTTGTATGTAAAGAGGTGTAACAAAAAAAAAAGTTACAGCCAGTTAGTCTAAACACTTTAAATTTGGTTTTCAAAGACAATCAGAAGCGAAATGGAAAAAATTCATAAATCCTACCACATAAAAATTTCCAGAAATATTATCTTCTTAGTGCTGTAGTAAATCCCAATAATATGTAAGATAGCTTTATTGCAACAGAAAAACCAAGATAAAAACTATAATTTCTTGTTAGATATCACAAAGAGGTGAAAACAAGTTAGGAAACCTAAAATGTCGAAATGATACAGAAGTTGAATAGTGCCTCCGAGTCAGGGGCTGCGCCTCCATAGCTGAGCGCTCAGCATGGCTGACTGCGATTCCGGAGATAGGGATTCGTTTTCCGGAACTGTCAAGGATTTTTCATCGGAGGGAGCATTGGTATGGGTTGCACCCGTAAAGCCTCCTAAGCAGGTCGGCAGGTCAGTAGCGGTTCCATGGTCAAGAAACGCGACGACGTTCGGGACAGCGTTGTGCTCAATCCACCCCCCTCCATACAGCATCCTATGATATGATGCCATTAGCGGACGAGGACACGGCTATCGGTAGGGCCCAATTGGATCGTCTAGGACCAGAACGCATGGTTTCACCGTCAACTTGCACAGTGCATGGAAACGTGCATAATTAATTTAGTAATTGTACTCTAATAACATTTGTATTTAATTTTTTTATAATTACGTCGCGAAATCTGTCGGGCGCTCGAGACATGCAGTCCGCGATGGACGAGTTTGTCACTTCTCCGGACTCAGTACCCACGTAATCAAGCCCTCCACTGCGACAAGAGAACCACACTACATTTCCTACAGCGATTACGATCACATGATGAAACAACTGAATGAATAACACGTGTAATGAATGTCTTTCAAACAGTATTCAGTTTCTTCTTCGCCATGCTTCAATCATATGAGGGCTATTCGGAAAGTAAAGTGTGATCGGTTGCTAAATGTAAATCACTGTGAAAACCTAAAATGTTTTATTTGCAACTGTTAGCTATAGCTTCCAGTTACTGCTCTACATAGTCGCCGCTTCGACTTAGACATATGTCGTAGCGTTGTACCACCTTCCCAATACCGTCGTCATAGAAAGCGGCCGCTTGTGTTTCCGCCAGTACGCTGGTCTACAGCTCGTTTCCTGTGCCAAAATGTTACTTTCATAGCCAACGGTTCACGTGAGCAGAGACGAAAATCCGGGAGAGCTAATTACGGGCTTTATTGTGGGTGATCAAACGCTTGCCATAGATAACGCTGCCGGAGCGTCCTCATTGACCGTGGAGGGTGCGGCCAAGAATTAGCATGGTGACGGAAATGCATGACGGTGGTGTTATTTGGGCTGCGTGACCTCTAGCGACACCTCTCGCCAGGCTCTCATATTTGGTGGGAGACACTATAGGCAACTTTGGGTGCTCACTGTACGCTCAGAACTGAAAAGAGCGACATGACGCGATTGAAGGACATACTGTGCTAAGTTTCATCGGATTTTCGCTGTGGCCCGATCGGGCCTTGCTTTCAGAATAGCCCTGGTATTTCATTTTTAGGAATTGGGTTAAGATTCTTTATTGTATGGGATATTGTTGTACATCTCTGATAAAAATAAAACCAGTTGAAGAGTTTGTGAACGTAAAAATCATTGAATTATGAACACTATATAGTTATTTTTACTGTACGAGGGCTATTCGGAAATTGAGGAACGATCGGTCACGAAAAGGAAACCACTGTGAAAATCCGACGAGGTTAATCACAGACATTTCGGCCAGTGTCTCTAGTATGCCCGTCTATTGCATCAAGACGTTCTTTTCAGTTGTGACCTCACTGTGAGCAAGTAAAGGTGCCTAGAACAACAATGTCTCCCGCCAAGTAGGAGGACCCGCTGAGAGGCTTCGCCTTAATGAATGCAGCCCACCTAACACGACGGCCACGCACTTCCTTCTTCATGGCAATTCTCAGCCGCACTCTGCAGGGGCAGTGAATACGCTCCTGCAGCCTTCTTCTTAAACTGAGACAAATCAGTTAGTTAACATTTGCGTTATTAATGACATACTGACAAAACGCTTTAAGTAAGACTGAAATCTGTGATGGATACGGGAGAGCACACTGGATTCACGAACTACTTCTTTCTCAACGTTTAATACCTCCAAAGGGTACACGTCCACCAGAACAGCATTCATCTATAAGTCGTATCTTATGGAACCACTTCAAACATATATGTATGTAACACGGACTATAACAAAAAGAAGAGGAACACCTCAGGTTACTGGCGTTAGAAGCGCCACGTAGAGTATCTGCAGGAGTCCAGGTGTCTGTCAATGGGGAATGACTAATCCAGGGAAAACTTAGAATCATATGATCTTCTGGAGTCACCTGGCATTGAAGAAAAAGTTATAGCCAACGGAATTAAGTGCACTGATCATCTACTGACATATGAAGACAACGCCATCAAGAGAGCAGCAGAAGAATGCCCAGTTCGTATATCTGCATTCACATACCCCGGAAGTCACCTCTTTGTGTTTGGCGAAGAGTACTTCTGGTATCACTAAGTGATTTCCCCTATCCTGTTCCACTCTCTAACGGCGAGTGGGAAGAATGATTTTCGCTAAACCTTTGCACTGGCTCTAAGTTATAGAATTTTGTCGTCGAGGCCACAACCCAAGATGGATTTGGGAGGAAGTAATATGTTATCCAATTCCTCCCAGAGAATATAGTAAGTCTATTCGTGATGCACAATGCTCCTCTAGTAACGTTTGTCAGTGGGTTCGTTAGCGCTATCGCGTCGAGTAAATGACACGTGCACCTTATATCTCTTCTACCTGGCTTAATTGGTAATGGTCCCATACTGATGAACAGCACTCAAGAATCGGTCGAAGAAGTGCCTTATAAGCCACTAGCTTCGTGGATTAGTCGTATTTCCTTAAGATTCTTCCTTTGAATTTCGTATCTGCTTTTCCTACTATTTGTCTTATGTGATCATTCCAGTTAAGGTCGCTCTTGATAGTTACTCCTAGATATTTTCTTTTATTTACAATGCGCAACATGTTACATTTGTTTACATTCAAGGTCAACCGCTGGAGTTGTACCATTCGTCAGTCCTCTGCAGGTTATTCTGCAAATCGATACAGTCTTCCGGCCTTCCTACCTTCTTATAGACATTACCTGCGAACAATCTTAAAGAGCATTCGACGTATTCAAGTAGATCATTTATATACGGTGCTATGACACTTCCTTGGGGTACTCCGACAATTACATTTAAATCTGCAGATTTTGTTCCGTTTAGAGTGACGTGTTGATAGCACTCCAAGAAGTCTTGAGTCCAGTCACAAATCTGGTCCATACTCTTTAATCTCGTATTTTTTCACTAAATGGCGGTGCGGGCCGGTGTCAAACGCTTCTCTGAAGGCAAGGAAGACGGCATCAACCTGAGCGCCATTGTCTACAGCGCTATGGATCTCACGGAGGAACAGAGCGAGCTGAGTTTCGAACGATCTCTGTTTTTGGAATCCTTGTTGATATTTAGAGAGGCGATTTTCGTTCTCCAAACACGTCATACTTATTGAGCATAAAACATGTTCCAGAATTCTACAACAAACTGACGGCAACGATATAGGTCTATAACCGTGTGCATCTGTCCCACAGTCCTTCTTGGAAAAGTAGAAAGACCAACAGGACGACAGAGAATTCTAGATGATGGGAAGAAAGAGCCTGGCCTCCCCTCTGCCATTTCCCTGTTCGTTTATAAGGGTAATGTCGGCCTATTCCTGATTTGTATACCGGATCATGATTTCTCAGCTCTATACCACACCATAATCAGTCGGTAACAACAATGAACGTCCCCTTGCACCGTGGACTTAACACGCTAGTACAGACAGAAAATATCTAACTTTCTCGTATGTTCACTCGTGTGCCGCCAGTTATGGACACATACACCTATGCAGGGGACCGCGCATAGGGCGCTGGTGTGACCTACTCTTAAGTACTGCTCGTGTGTTTTGGATCCGTGTCAGGTCGGACTGAAGGAAGACATGGAAGATATTCGAAGGCAGGCGGCTAGACTTGTTACCGGTGGCTTCGAACAACACATAAGTGTTACGGAGATGGTTCGAGAACGTAAAAGGGAATCCCAGGAGGGAAGGCGACGTTCTTTTCGAGAGACACTACGAAGAAAATTTAGAGAACCTGCATTTGAAGCTGACTACCGAACGATTTTACTGCCACCAACCTACAATGCCCATAAGGACCACGAAGATCAGATACGAGAAATCAGGGCTCATACGGAGGCATACAGCCAGTCGCTTTTCCCTCGCTGTATTAGCGATTGTAACGGAAAAGGAAACGATTAGTAGTGGTACAGTGTACACAGCGCCACGCACTGTACCGTGCTCGCGAAACATCTTTGTAGATGTGGATATAGCGCCTGAGATAGAAACCAGCGGTGATGATCGAGAAGGTAGGAGAACAATTCTGGATTGAATCAGTACATTGCACTAGAGTACCGTCTTTCCCTCTGGTATCTGTCGTAAGCGGCAACTTTATCAGCGGTGCTGGGTAGCACGGCCTGTGGGAATCGCAGCTGCTGAAAGGAGCTGGGGCGAGTTGCAGGCGATGGCGCGAGAAGACGAGGAAGACAAATTACTCCCACGAGGAGAGCGAGGGGGTGGGGGCAGCCCTTACAGCGTAAAAACTATACGAAACTCCCGGAGAGGCCCTGGCACGCCACAAACCATTAATCTCCTCTAGCACTCGCCTTTTATTCCGGTCACTATGAAGCCTTATTAATAATTTTTTCACATAATTTTTTTTACAGTATTTGCTATCCGCTCCTGATTTTTAATAGAATGCCTTCGTGCGTGCAGTGGACATACTGTGTAGAAAACGTTGATGAAGTCGTGACAGAAGCTTCATAGTGATGAATTAATCAATTTCACTGCAATCAGATTTCAGCCAAATCGAATCAATGGGAAATACACCTAAAGGAGAATATATGCAACATAACTGCATAGTAGATAGTGGAAAACATCACTGCTTTCATACAGGTTACGGATGGGAAAAACCGACCGGTTGAAACTGATGAGTCCGCAGCTCGTGGTCGTGCGGTAGCGTTCTCGCTTCCCACGCTCGGGTTCCCGGGTTCGATTCCCGGCGGGGTCAGGGATTTTCTCTGCCTCGTGATGACTGGGTGTTGTGTGCTGCCCTTAGGTTAGTTAGGTTTAAGTAGTTCTAAGTTCTAGGGGACTGATGACCATAGATGTTAAGTCCCATAGTGCTCAGAGCCATTTGAACCACTTTTTAAAACTGATGCCGGTATTTTAGTTCTGATTAACAGATATTTTGTTGCATTTGGTCTCGGTTGTAACAGGCGATTTTAGTTTTTCACTCATTTCCGGGTAAAAAATTCAGATGCAAATGATCAGTACAAGCAGTGCTAAAATTTCTGATTACTAACAAACCCTATTTTTTTCAAAAAGAAAGCGAGTAACTATTATTCGTAAGATTTCCATTGATTTGGAATAGTTGCTCGGGATTAGCCGAGCGGCCTACGGCGCTGCAGTCATGGACTGTGTAACTGGTCCCGGCGGAGGTTCGAGTCCTCCCTCGGGCATCGGTGTTTGTGTTTGTCCTTAGGATAATTTAGGTTAAGTAGTGTGTAAGCTTAGGGACTGATTACCTTAACAGTTAAGTCCCATAGGATTTCACACACATTTGAACATTTTTTGATTTGAAACACCGAGTTATGATACACACATCAAAAAAGTTTACATCACCTCGGTTCCGAGAGTACCGAAACCTGTACAGAAAACTGGAATAGAGATCAACATAAACATCATTTCCGCTCTTTTTATTGCTCATGACAACCATACATTACATATTGTACCACCATATAGCGAGACCTTCAGATGTGTTGGTCCAGATTGCTGTACACACCGATACCTCTAATACTTAGTAGCACATCCTCTTGGATTGATTCATGCCTGTATTCGTCGTGGAATACTATTCAAAAGTTCATCAAGGCACTGTTGGTCCAGATTGTCCCACTCCTCAAATGCGATTCGGCGTAGATCCCTCAGAGTGGTTGGTGGGCCACGTCGTCCATAAACAGCCCTTTTCTATCTGTTCCACGCATCTTCAATAGGGTTCATGTCTGGAGAACATGGTGGCTTCTCTCGTCAAGCGATGTCATTATTCTGGAGGAAGTCATTCATGAGATCTGCACGATGGTGGCATGAATTGTCGTCCATGAAGATGAATGTCTCGTCAATATGCTGCCGATGTGGTTGCACTATCGGGCGGGGGATGCCATTCACGTATCGCACAGCCGTTACGGCGCCTTCCATTACCACCAGCGGCGTACGTCGTCACCACATTATGCCACCCCAAAACATCAGGGAACCTCCACCTTGCTGCACTCGCTGGACAGTGTGTCTAAGGCGTTCAGCCTGCCCGGGCTGCCCCCAGACACGTCTCCGACGATAATCCGGTTGAAGGCATATGAGACGCTCTTTGGTGAAGAGAAAGTGATGCCAACACTGAGCGGTCCATTCGGCATGTTGTTGAACCCATCTGTACCGAGCTGCATGGTGTCGTGGTTGCAAAGATGGGGCTCTCCATGGACGTTTGGAGTGAAGTTGCGCAACATGGAGCCTCTTGCGCACAGTGTCAGTCGTAACACGACGTCCTGTGGCTACACGAAATGCA
Source organism: Schistocerca serialis cubense (assembly GCF_023864345.2). Taxonomy (NCBI): domain Eukaryota; kingdom Metazoa; phylum Arthropoda; class Insecta; order Orthoptera; family Acrididae; genus Schistocerca; species Schistocerca serialis. The sequence continues at coordinate 317,223,569 of NC_064646.1, forward strand.
TTGTTCAACATGATGGCATTGCTGTCAGGGTTACTCCGAACCATGAACGGTAGGTAGCTGTCATCCACTGCTGTAGTAGCCCTTGGGCGGCCTGAACGAGGCATTTCATCGCAGTTCCTGTCCCTCTGTATCACCTCCATGTCCGAACAACATCGCTTTGGTTCACTCCGAGACGCGCGGGCACTTCCCTTGTTGAGAGCCCTATTGGCCCAAAGTAACAATGCGGTATTGACGGTCTAGGCATGGTTGAACTACAGACAACACGAGCCGTGTATCTCCTTCCTGGTGGAATGACTGGCGGACACCTTCCGCATGGTTGTTTACATGTTTGGGCGGGTTTAGTGAAATGTCTGTACCGTCAAAGAGGCTGTGATACAATATCCACAGTCAACGTCTATCTTCAGGAGCTCTGTAAATTTTTTTTTATGTGTGTAGAAAACGGGAAGAGCGGTCAGGGCTATTATAATAAGAATCCCTACAGAAATGGGCCACAAACACATGTTATTAGGAATAGCACAACATTGACGAGACAATAATATATCTGTTAGCATGTGCCATGGCCTGTGATATGGCATGTGAGTACATGTAGTGTGTTTACTTACCTCATCTGGTATGTATGGTAGTTTCTTTCTGTTGTCACTGTTTGTGTGTTTTTCTTAGCATAAAATAGCATAAGTAGTTTAAGTAGTGTATAAGTCTAGGGACTGATGACCTCAGCAGTTCGGTCCCTAAGTAATTCACACACATTTAAATTTTTTTTATTAAAGAATGGTAACGTCCTTAGTCAGGAAGTATTTAATAAAGAGCCATATCAATAAAATACAATGCTCAATTTTCCCTAAAAGATGAATAACGGGAGGAGCCACAATAAACTTGAGACACTACGTATGGAAAGAACTTAAAACTTATCAGTTCTTTCATAGTTGACGATAGTAATAGAAAGAAATCGATCAGCTACCGGTATCTACGTAATGTGCCTTACCTGCTTGTAGCCCTTGAAACTGTAGAAATTAACATAAAAAATATTTCTTCAGCCACCGTTCTCACCCTTTGGCACTGACTGTTCGGAATACCAAAATAGTGGTATTACCCTCGACTGCAACACGCTTTTTGAACAGAGTTTCAAAAATTTAGAAACAGGAGAATACTGGTGATTTTTTGTGGTATTACCTTTCGAGAGAAACAGAGAACAATGAACGGACTAAGTTGTATTTGCTTATTAAATTTAATACTTTGATTCTATGTATCTTGAAACTGAGTAAATAACGATATTTCACTCTTTGTTCGATTTCTCCGTCTTTTAAGCGAAATTACGGGAGTAGAAATCGGAAATCGATTATTTTAGGATCCGGTTACTTTAAGCAGTTTTAGCCGTCAGGATGAAGTGGCGTTGGAAACAACCGTTACAACAGGCAGCCAGTGTTTCAGCGATAATCGCCATCGGTAATACAGGCCACACGGTGAGTTACTGTTGCAATAATTTTCACAGCTTATTAAAATCTCCAGACGAATTTTCTGAAACATTAGAACCGTTAACCATTACGACGTTGAATGCCACCTCCTGGTGTTGCAGGCATTCGGCGCGGTGACTAGAGGCGTAAAGGGAATTATTGTTGAGACGACACGTACCACCTATGAGGAAGTTCACTAAAATACTGTACTCTTTCAAAGAGCACACTGTTATGACCCTGTGTCAGTGTCAGAGCATCGAAGATACGGCGGAGCTGAGCAGCTGTTCGCGTTCAACTGATACGAGTATCTACGGAATGTGGATGGAGGACGGTGAAACCATGACTAGACGGAAAATTGTCGGGCATCAACTCCTCGTCACAGAACGTGGCAGCTGGAATCTTGCTCACTCAGTAAAGACAGTCGGAGATCTCTGGTACACCTGACGCCGGAATGCAGTGCTGTAGCCAGTGTTTCGGAGCACGCAGTTCAACGCACATTTTTGGACTTGGGGTTCTACAGCACATGACCCCTTTGTGTTCCCATGTTCATTTAACAACGTTGTCAACTACCACTGCAGTGGGCACGGGTCATTCAGATGAGACCATGAATCTATGGGAACGAGTTATCTTTGCGAAAGAATAAATTTTCTTGTTGCGCCAGGCCGATGGTCGTGTCTGAATACGCAATCAGGCAAGTTGGCGGCTGCTTGTAAATGCATTGCAACACTACCGCAAGAGACTTGAGTCTCATTTCTAATAGGTATCCCATTCACACAGTTATAGTAGGTTGTGACTTAAATCTACCCTCAATATGTTAGCGGAAATGCATATTTACAGTCGGAGGTAGGCATAAAACGTCGTCCGATGTCCTTCCGAATGCGTTCTCGGAAAATTATCTTGAAAAATTTGTTCAGGGGCCCAGTCGAAATGTAAATGGTTGTGGAATCATACTTGAGCTAAGAGCAACAAGTAATCCTGAGAAAATAGGGACCATCACGATGGATACCAGGATTAGTGACTACACTGTTATAGCAAGACTGATTACAGTAATATCCAAACCGACCAAAAATAAACGGAAAATTCGTCTACTTGAAAGAGCAGATAAAAATTGACTTGTTGCCTTCTGAAGAGACCTTCTCCATCCCATCTCATCTGAATATTCAAGTGTAACCAGACGTAGTTTTAGAACTATGTTGCAGAAGCTATGAAAAATCATGCCAAATTTAAAAGAAAGCAATTGGCGAAGTTTTACAGAATCTCAAAATGTAACGGCATCTTCAATGCCAGATACTTTCAGTACTTTCCACAACGAATCTCTGTCTCTAAATCTGGCATAAAATCCTAAGAAAATTTGGTCGCATGTAAATTACACCAGCGGAAAGACACAATCAGTACCTTCACTGAGCGATATCATTTTCCGAAATTCCTTCTCCAAAGAAGACGAGGTAGATATTCTACAATTCTAACCAACAACAGCTTCCTACATGAGAATCTTAGAAGTAGATCTATCCTCGGTGTAGCAAGGGAGCTTAAATCAAATAATAAAGGAAAGGCTGCCGTGGCCGCCCACTTCATACATCGTAGCGCCTACGTCATCGGCATCCCATTTCCGGTCCAGCCAACACGGGATGCCTAGATCACAGGGCATATATTCACCCGGAAAACCTACGTCGTCTGTATTATGAACACACATACTTACCAGCGTCCACAAAACATCGCAACACCAGGTCTCCACCAACGGCCGCCAGGGGCTGCTACCCTTTCGCGGAGCCTGCAGAACTGCTTCACCAGAGGTCGCAGCTAACCGAGGAACTACTTTGATAGCCAGGCACGTAATCGTGAAGAGTTCCGGCAGATACATCCGCCAATGGGCTATATAAGGCGGCGCACTGCTGGAAAAAGGCAGTTCGACGCACCGCTTGGCAGGATACAGAACTGCTGCCCCGGCAGCCATGGCCAGGCGCCTCTTCTAGCTGGTCGATCTCTTGTAGCTGGATTTGGTATAGTCGACGAACCTCTTGACATTGTAAAATTGTTTATTGTGTTCGCTCGCCGTGAAGAGTCGGGTCTTTTCTATTACTATTATATGTTATTTTGTATGTTGTCGATCCGCAGTTGGGATCGAGTCGGTTGTTCCTTTGGAGATTGTATTATTGTTTCGTTTTGGTGAGCCCAGTAAATTGTTTTCGGACATGTGTTTTCCACTTTTCTATTCTGCTAGCGCAGATATTTCAAAGGCCCTGGTGCTGACTGCACATCAGTAAGATTCCCCTCAGAATATGCAGGTGCAATAGCTCCAGGTGTAGCAGTCGTATACAAAGATAGTTCAAAGATCTGTAACTAAAGGCTGGAAGGTTGCACAAGTCACACCATGACCCAAGAAATGAAACAGGAGCAATCCCCGCTGAATTACTGACCCATATCGTTAACATCGATAGGATTTTGGAACGTGTACTGTGTTCGAACATTATGAGTTATCTCCATCAATACGATGTATTGACAAACAGCCAACACAGATTCGGAAAATATTGTTCTTGCGAAACGAAACTAACTCTTTATTCTCGCGACGTAATGAAAACTATTAGCAGGAGATGTCAAATTGATTCCATATATTTATATATTCAGAACGCTTTTGACACAGTACCTCGCCGGCCGGAGTGGCCGTGCGGTTCTAGGCGCTACAGTCTGGAGCCGAGCGACTGTTACGGTCGCAGGTTCGAATCCTGCCTCGGGCATGTATGTGTGGAACGTCCTTAAGTTAGTTAGGTTTAATTAGTTCTAAGATCTAGGCTACTGATGACCTCAGAAGTTAAGTCGCATAGTTCTCAGAGCCATTTGAACCATTTGAGCCAACACAGTATCTCAGAAGCGACTTCTAATCAAATCTTGTGCCTCTGGACTATCGTCTCAGTTGTGACAGGTTCAGTGATTCCGTTCAGAAAGGTAACAGTTCGTAGTAATCGACAGAAACTCATTGAATAAAAATGAAATAATAGCCGGTGTTCCCAAAGGAAATGTTATAGGTTCTCTGCTGTTCCTGATCTGTGTCGGCTACTGTGGGAGTCAGACCGACAAAAACAAGGCAGAAAGGAATTTGCGATGGGTGGTATCAGAAACACAAAATGATCTGTAAATTAAAGCTTAATATAACACCTCATTTGTACAGAGAAGAGAATTGTTGCTTGACTTGTTGTGCCTCCCGTTCTTGGAAAATCTATTATTACTCGCAGAACACAAACTAAGTGTTGTCTTCCTTATACTCTGTACTGATGCTTTCGAAGACTTTGACCTAACTGGGTGGAACAACGATAGTAGGTTGATGAAGTCAGCGTTGACAGGGGGCAGTGAATCCTGTCTTCCTGGAGGTGTGGCACTGCCTTCTCTTTCCACTGATGCCGTTTCGCGGCGCTGCGATGGTCGGTGTGCAGTTAAATCTTTAAGACTGCACATAGACACGCTCTGTAGCATCCTAAATTGTTTGCAGATGATGCTGTTCTTTACCGACAGATGATCCGAACAAATTGCAAAAAGATTTAGACAAGATATCTGTATGATGTGAAAAGTGGCAGTTTACGCTAAGTGATTCAAAGTGTCGAGTCATCCACATGTGTGCCAAAATGAGTCTGCCAAATTTCGGTTCGATGTTACACTATAAATAACAAAAATCTAAGGACTATAAATTCAGCTAAATACTTAGGGATTACAATTACGAATAACTTAATTTGGAACGATCACATAGATAATGTTGTGGGTAAAGTAAACCAAAGACTACGATTTATTGGCCGAACACTGAGAAAATGCAACAGGCCTACTAGAGAGATTTCCTGCACTACGCTTATACGGCTTCTTCTGGAGAACTGCCGTGCGGTGAGGTATCCTCATCAGTTAGAATCTGACGACATCGAAAATTTCAAAGAAGGGTAGCACGTTTTGTGCTATCACGACCTAGGGGAAAGAGCGCCGAGGACGTGATACGTGAATTCAGGTGGCAGTCATTAAAACAAAGGCATTTCTCGTTGCGGCAGGATATTCTCATGAAATTTCAGTCACCTACATAGAGAGGAACGATAAACATAATGAAATAAGATAAATCAGAACTCCCAAAGAAAGATTTGAGTTTTCGTTTTTCCCATGTGTTGTTTGGGAGTGGAACGGTAGAGAAGCAGCTTGAAGGTGGTCCGACGAACCCCCCTCCAGGCATTTAATTGTGGATGTCAGAATAATCTTGTAGATTAGCAAGGGGTTGTGTAATGGCACGGCGGGTCAGTTATCATCGCATCTATGCGATCAGTGGCGCTAATCGAAGGCCGCGTCACAATTCTGGACTACGTGAACAGTATTCTGGACTACCTGCTTCTCTTCGTGCTTGATGTCTTTCCCGACGGCTATGGCACCCTCCAGCAGGATAACACTCCATGTCACAAGACCGCAATCGTACTAAGGAGGTTACTGCAGCATTGTAGTTAATTCACGTGGATGTCTTGGCCATTAAATTTACATGATCGCAATGCAATCGTACTTCAGCTTCGTGTTCACCGACCACAGGCCTGTAGCTATCAGGAACTGTGCGAGTTGCACGTAGACATGAGATTCTCCGGAAACGATCCCGAGACCTATCGAATTCATCCCACACGGAATCGGTGCTGCATTACGTTTCAAAGGTAGTTCGTCACATTGTTAAAAAAATGCTCTAACTGTTTGTGTGATGTATACTTTCTAGAGAAAGAATAATTATTTTTGGGGCGTACCATGCGCAACGTCAGGAAGTGAAAAATCTGTCGGGTGATCTTTGCACACCAGAAACATCCATACCTGTAATCTTTTCAGGGCCACAGTTAACCATCATACGTGTTAACGCAGAAGGTATAACAGCAGCTAAAGAAGAGCTACTACAAGATCTATGCAGTCAACGCCAGTGCTCGATACTGTGAGTACAGGAGACACCGTAAAGTAGCGACATGCTCAGACCTAAAAGAAACGGAATGAGCTTCACCACTGAAAGACCCATAATAAACACGGAAGTGTTACTTTTGTTTGTCCGGACATTGAGATCTTGTCCACAGCAGCTACCGAGGAATATGATGTCGAAAGTCTCACTCTAGAAACAACTAATTGTACAATTTCATCCCTTTACAAACCACCCAGTGCTGAATTTATGGTTAATAAACCATCGAATTTTCATAATAAAAGATTGTGATTAATGATTTTAATAGCGGTAGTAATGTTTGGAGCTATAATCATGAAGATTAGAAGGGGCTATAGTACAAAAATGGGCAGAACTAAATCTGTTTGATTTAATCCACGATGCAAAATTACCAGTATCATTCACCAGCGGCAGGTGGAAGTGAAGCTATGATCTTCACCTCATAGTTAGCAGAAGCAGTATCAGCCAGCAGTGTGTAAAATCTGTCGGTCCCCCAATATCCAACTCACAGCACAGATCACAAATCTGTGAAATATCTTCTGCTGTTGTATCTCCCAAAACACCTTTTGGAAGAAGGTCTAGTTTTAGGAAAGCTGACTGATGGAGGTTTGCAGTATTGCTCGACGTGCAAGTGAGTTCTATAGAACCAGCAGCAAAACTTTATATCTTCACCACTGCTGTTAAGAGCTGTTCCCATAATGTAAATTCCTCATGCTTGTCGAGCAACCTACATTCCTCGACATACATTAGATCAAACTACCCTACTCACAGAAAACAGTGAAGGCTTTTTCAGTGAAGCAACTGTGGGAGCAGGGAACAATCTTATTACTTCTCTAAGAAAGATAAAAACGGATCAACACGTTAAAACCGTGGAAAACTTGGATCTAGAAAGAGACAGTCAAAAATCTTGAAGACTCCTGAAACCTCTAAGTAATGATCTATCTACGACCGCTGTACCCCATAACATTACAGCCAATAAAATACCTGTAGCACATCAGTTACTGCAAAACACAAATCCAAAAGCCAAAATTACTTAGAGGAGAGTAAGAAGAGAACAATCTTCTTGCAACATCATTCAGCATGGAAGCATTGAAGAAGTACATATGGCTATCATGCATAGTAAGAACGGAAATTCAGCTGGGTTATATGACATACGAACAGAGCAAAATTAAGCACTTAGGCAAATTGATTCTGCAACACTTTAATAACTGTATGAGCAGTGTCAAATCCAAAACATATATAGGAAGAGCCGAGAGATTGCTTTAATCAAATCTGGTAAAGAAGGTAAACGTCCAAAGAATTTTAGACCCGTTGCATTATTCTGCCATCTATACAAACCGCTGGAAACACCTTAAATCGCTTCCTGCCTATAGTTAACCCCCTGCTAATTCCTCAACAAGCTGGATTAAGTCGTGTTAAAATTTGCACTGGACAACTGCCGAATATTACGCAGTTCGTAGTTGATGGGTTTGAAGCTCATAAAGCGACGGCAGTGGTATTTCTCGACTTGTGAGTGACGTGTAACGCTGTTAACCACCAGTTACTACTATCAAAGTATACAATACTACCAAGGATGTTAGTCTAAATAGGTCCATCGCAGCAGTTCTGCAAAATACCAGGCCCATTGTTAATCTTCAAGGGAAGCACAGTTGATGGAGACAACGGAAAAACGGTCTTCCCCAAGAAAACGTGTTGCCTCCAATCCTATTCAACACGTATGAAAACGACTATCATATAGCCAACAACATCAAAAGTTTCTTGTATGCTGATGACCACACCCTTGCCGTGGAGGACACCCTCACGAATGCATTGAAGTGGTGCCTAGATACTGTAGTACAAATCAACTGAAACTAAACTCCTCAAAGACTTGTTTTCATTTGAGAAATAGGGAAGTTATTAGTAAGTTGATGATAGTAGTATCAGGAGTTGAGTTACAACATTGCTACACTCCAAAATACCTGGGAGCTATGCTGGAAGGATCTCTTTCAAGAAACACTTCATGAATTGCAGGTTGGGAGTTTCCACCAGTAGCAGTCTGTTAAGAAAACTGGCCGGATCACAGTGAGGCAGTCGACCTGAAGCCATCTGAATCTCTGCACTTGCAGTAGCTTATTCTGCAGCAGACTACGCCTGTCCTGTTTGCTATAATTCATCACATGCCTAACCGGTAGACGTAACTCTCACCGACACCGGCAGAATTGTAATAGGTTGTTTGAAATCTACTCCCATGGAATGGATTTATCACCTTGTAGGAATAAAATGGTTGAAATGGCTCTGAGCATTATGGGACTTAACATCTATGGTCATCAGTCCCCTATAACTTAGAACTACTTAAACCTAACTAACCTAAGGACATCACACACACCCATGCTCGAAGCTGGATTTGAACCTGCGACCGTAGCGGTCGCGCGGTTCCAGACTGTAGCGCCTAGAACCGCTCGGCCACCCCGGCCTGCATAGTCTGAGATCAGGAAGGGGTAGATCTAGATTTAATGTGAAAGGTGGGGCTATAGCAAAGAAAACCATATTAAGTGTGGTCGTGGAGAAGTCCAGATCGTCCAGCACATGCTTCAGTGTCGTCTGTGTCAACTCTCCTGTATTGCAGACGGCCTCCATCAGTCGACAAAAAATGGACTAGAAGTGGCCGAATTTTGCAAAAGAGACATCTGTCAGTATTTTTTCTTTTGACATCCTTCATTCTCTTGTTATATTCTTATCGGTTTTCCTCCTAGCCTCTTTGTACCAACGTACATAAATATGTAAATTACTTATGATAATGATACTCATAAAACAGACGTACTGTACTGCAGTTTTCATTTTTGTCTGATCCTAATGCCACCTGTGTTTTATTGACAGCCCATCCTTTGGAAATTTCAGTACGTTCTGCGGCATGATCAGAATTAGCCGGCTTGGACGTGCTCTGTTTAGCCGCCATTATAGCTATATTATTAAGATAACTGCTAATCTTAATAATTAAATACAGCTTCCTCGCTATCTTATGTACAAAGTCCGATTAGCCTGTTCTTGGAGTGGCGCACTTGATATATTTAAAGTTCACGGTCGCAGAATAAGTAACCAAACCAGCTACTACTAAATCGTAATAGTTCTTGTTCCCAATGTTTGATCTGAACCGTCATTGTAACACGAATCATAAAAAAAGCGTTAACAACTTTTATGCGGATCACTCCACACTAAACAAAAAATAACATAAAATACGTTCATAAAACTAATAATTCAAAATAATTATGCGGAAAATTTTATATTCCCATTACCCACTCTAGGCTTTATTCCAAAAAGAACATGTTTCCTTCTACAGAGAATTAATATCACTGTTATAATAGTCACCTTTGATGCTTTGGTACCATGCTCTCATACAGTTGTAAGACGCGATCGTTTACCGCAAAATCTGATGCTGTTGCAGTATAATGCAGTAGACAACCACTCATCTTTGGATAGACTTAGAACCTTCATCTATCATATACAAAGTTGATGTACATCTATACAGTTTCGTTTCTACAGCTGTATCTGCTGAACGAGTCTTCTTCACATTTACGCATCAGTCCCACAAGTGTCTTCACATTCCCCCACTGCTGGTCACGTCTTAGTGTCCTGATCCTTGTGAAACAGCACCTGCCCACGTTCGTCCTCCTTCCGAGTAGATACCTATTTCCGTCACGAAAATCTTATCCCAGATTTTATGCTACTTTTGCTACAGTTATGTATCTCTCAGTGTTTCGTACCCTACTTCATGTTGTAATAAATTATTGCTTTCGTCACATACTTCTAATTGTTCATTTCGCTGTCATATCAAGTGATGCGGTGTACTGAAACAACATTGTTCCCTTTGTTGCTCTGTCTTCAATCGTCATATAGCTCCTATACGCATCATAAGCCGTCATGTTCCATAGATGATTTAATTGATTCTTTTACCTAAATGAGGTCAAATGAGGCACTTTACAGGATATGTATACATGACTAGGGTTAACATTTAAGAACACATTACTTTCTTTGATCTTAATCATGCAATAACACTTGATAACAAGGTTGGATTTTTTTATCTTTTTCTTATTGACAACCAGTTTTTAAATAGAAATTCGACAACACAGTAGTAGCAGTTGTCCAGGAGAAATGATTTTAAGTTAGATTTGCCACGTGTCAGACATTTTATAGTATTGGGCAAATAATCAAAGGCTTTTGTTGATGCTAATTGAACTCCTTTCAGGGCTACTGACAGCTTTATTAAAGCTAATTTACCTCTCTAGTATTGAAAGTATGGTCATCACTGTTCTTCTCAAACTGGGGATGATCACGGCATATTATTCTTACTGCTCGGTTTTGAGTAATCTGTAATTTATTTCGATGTGATGAGTTACCCCAGAAAAGTATCCTGAAAGCAAAAGTAGCTGAACTTAATTGTCCGAGAAGCTCAGTAATATGCATCTTCAAGTTCGAATTTATGTACACCCAAAAATTTGAATCCTTCTACCCTGTTTACTGACTTCTGCTCATGTGCTACATCAATTATTGCTATGACTCTCTTAGCTGTATCTAACTGAATATAGTGTGTATTCCCAAAATTTTGGGGCAGTCAGTTCTTGTAGAACAACTTCATGATTCATTGGAAAATATAACTTACAATCTCTTCCGCCACTTTTTTCTAACGGAGATTGTTGTAACATTAGTATCGTCTGCTGAAAGTGCCAATTCTGTTTGCTGAGTGTTAAGTGGACGGTCATTCACATATATTCGCATATTTGAGAAATGGGAGTCACCCCAGTCAATAAAATTTTCGTCCCTTCCACCATTGTTTTAATTATGCTGCACAAATTTTGCATTCTGCTTAAGTGAGATTCAAACGAGTTGTGCGTAAAACAATCTGATCTGTAGAATCTGAGTCTTTCTATGAGAGTAAGGTCACAAAAAATAGCAAATGGCTATGGTTTACTATTTAAGACTTGAAATATTTGATGGTTGAATGAATAAATACCATTTTCAGTAGAGCTACCCTTCCGGAATGCAAGCTGAAATACGCCAAATAAATTATTTCTACTTATGTGTAAGACTAATCTTGAGTACATTATTTTTTCTAATGGTTAGGGAAAAAATGCCAGTAAGGAAACTGGCAATAATTTGTTTAGCTGTCTTGTCACGTTCTTTACGAAGAGAAGTAAATATCTCGTTCCCTTTGACAGTGACGCATTGTACATACGACTAAGAGCATCACTTATTACATTGGTAGAACTTTCCAGAATCAACACAACATGAGCCTTCGTTTTATAGAATTTTTGTTGTTCAATTAACTTCACTGAATGATGTTGGTGCCGCTTCTAATTGCGTAAAGTGATATGGAATGATGTTTTAAATAGATTCCGTTGCTTCTTGAGCTGAACTATTTAATCCTAATTTTTCGTCTTTTTCAGGAATGTTAAAAGTACTCGCAACTTGTGAATTATCAATTTTTATTTAATTGTTGCGGTATCTAGTACAGTGACTGACTGTAGTGTCTCCTATTTAGCGATACTGATTGTAGTTTTAAAGTTATTACTTGATTTATTTACTTCTGTCAGAATGTGTATACTTCTGCATATTTTAATGCCTTTCCTTAAGATACTACAGTATTTTTTTTGTATGAAAGTAATATCGGATCTTGACTCACTCTGTCTTTTCCATAATTTTTTTATCTACCTGTTAGATAGCATTTTAACTCGAGCGCATCCTAGTGATTCAACCCATTTGAACGTAATCTCTGGAGTGTATCGTTAGCGTGTTTAATGCTCTGCATACAGAGTTAAACTACTAGGGACCTTACAGTACCACTCGACGAGAGCTAAATGTGATCTGAAGTTGAACAGAGTGTTGATGTTTTCTGTTTCTACCCTCCTGTGGCGTGATCACTGGAGGATGCAACACTGATACATGCACGAAGAAACGGCAAAGGGTCCCGCTAAGACCCCACAGTTTGGCAACATCCTCGGTACCCCTCGCGGACTATTGTTGAACACTTTAAAAATGCATCCGTACAGAGACAGTCCGTCACTGATCGCTATGCACTGGCGTGCAGGCATCCTTTTCGACAACTCTTAGGTATAAAATGTGGTCAGCAGGCAGTAGTACAGCGACATAACGTGCATATTCCTCCACATAACAGATGGTGCCCCACAAACTGCCACAACATCTCTTCTGAAGTCATGCAACTAGCCAACCCATTGGTCTCTCGGCAGGAGAGTGTACGGTCCAGTGGCTATGAAGGAACGAAATGAACATGAAAACGATGAGTAAAAAAGTCTTCGAAACGTTACGACAACATGACACCACAACTCTGAGACAACCTGAGAAAATTTCATCAATTGTCCAAAGTGATTTTCAATGTTATCGCGACGTTTCCAGTTCACGGGTCGCAAGTACATAATCACATCACCTGAAATGGAGAATGCCTCTGAATAACAACTTATTCACAATCCATTTCAAATCCAAAGTGTCCAGCCACATTAATGCAACCACCTGTGAAAAGCCTGAATAACCAACCTCTGAAGCGAGGAAAGCTGCGAGACTTGCAGAAAGAGAGTCAATGAAATGCCGACATCGATGTGGACCCCTGCCGACTCCAGTGAACTAGGTTTTTCGGTTAAAGAATACACTGTACGAGCAGCACAGTCGAGTTGGCTCAACAGACTTTGGTTTTAAATTCTGGGAGCTTGGTGGCCAGGGGAGTATGATAAACACATACTGATGCTCTTAGAACAGTTGACGTTCACTGCAAACTGTATTGGACTTTGCATTGTCCTGCTGGTAGATGCCATCGTACCGAGGAAAAGAAACTGCACTTAGGGGTGGGCATGGTTCCCAAGAATAGGTGCGTACTTGTATTGATCCACTGTGCCTTTCAGAACGATGGCATCATCCAGGGACTGCTGCAGAAACATTCCCCAGACAATAACGCTCCCTCATCTGGGCTAGACCATTACGACGATTGGTACAGGGTGTTATCTTTTACTGAGGTAAATCATAAAACGTGATTCATCAGAAAGGCCACCTGTTACCGCTAAGTGTACGTCCAGTTACGGCACTAGCGACCAAATTACAGCCTTCGTCGCTGATGAACAGCAGTCAGCGTGGATGTACGTACCAGGCCCCAGATGTGGAGACTCGTACTCAGCAGCGTTCGCTCAACGATCGTTGAGAAAACACCGTTGGTAGCCTTTCGGTTCTTCTGGGTGGTCAGTTGCTCAAGAGTTCCCCCATACACATCTTCGCAGCCTCTCTGTCCGAAAGCCAATTACCATGCCATTTAGGACCTCGGATAAATCGCTCGAGTTTCGCATTAATACAATGATGTCAGTTCGTTCCCCATGACATACTATATACACCCTCCACTGATAAAGCTTCCTCCTGCCCTTTATGAGTGGCTGTTGCACGTTCACATCGAACATAAGCGGCGGTCTCATTAATGTGAGTAGACTGTGTACAATGAAATACATACTAGTATACATCCATTAAAACACAAAAATTCTCTGACTGTATTTTCTGTAACACATGCACCCATGTCCGGTTATTTGTACATATTCTGTTAGTAGCGCATCATTTTATATGCACCACAGAATTGTACATATGTCAATGTTTGATTGCCAGAGGAACTGCGGTAATGCAGGACGTAACAAAGTTCTGAATATGTAAAGTTCCTGGCACAGTGTAACGTTACGGATATTTAGGTGAATTAATCGGTAGTCCAGCACTGATACGAGGTAAGACGAATTTGGAACAGGGCTGAATGCCAGCCGTCCCAGGGCGCGTCGTAGCAGTTTCGGCTTCCAGCTAGATGGCCGGCAGAAGCGAGTAGAGGCACAAAGGCTTGTAGCGTCGCCGGAAACATGGGAAGTCGCAGCACGCTAGATTTTGTCGGCTGTCGCTTGCACGGCATTTTTGCAGGTCACAGTGTTCCAAGCGATGGCAGGTCTTCAGACAGTTGGAAAGACGGCGTTTTACAGCTCTTCAAGAATCTATGATAACTCACAATCAGCAAATCTGAATATATTTGCGATCTCATGAAAATCAGGAGCATTAAATAAAACAGCATTTCAATATCTTGAAAACTACAGATGTTAATATTTCATAGTGAATAACCGTTCACGCAATGAACCTCTGAGTTAACAACTTTTAATAGCTCCATGCGATTTCAACAAACAATATCTCAGATGATAGCGAGGTACAATAGCTATCATCCCCTGAAGCCACTCATCTGTAATCTATTTCGTTTATTGTTTTACGACGTCTTTCATATCTTTTTCGTTATGAAAATGTTTTTCGGAACATCATATTCTCCACATATACACAGCATCAATAATTCATATTGCGATTCTCTTGTAGTTATTTAGTGAACAGTTGACTGTTTGCCAGTAACATACACTTAACGTTGAGTGCTGCTGCTAGTAAAAGCTTCCGATTCTAAAGTAGCCAGTTGCATGTGTTTGCGGACAACACAACTGAAAAGAGAACTAAAAGACGTTTCTGTTAAGTAGTCATAAATAATTGTTTAAATAAAATTTATCGATAATCTGTAGTCATGTAACGTGAAAAAACTCACGCAATGGCTTATTCATTTATGAACTAAATATTACTTACATTTATTGTAAATGACCTGAATTTAACAGAATGTTAATATCTATTAGTTTAGTGCAAAAAGTGGTGAAGATGAGTCAAATCACGTCCGTAACACGTAAGATCGATGTAAATTGATCAGCCAGAACATTATGATCACCAACCTGCCGTCGATACAACCCTCCGCCCCCTCCTCCCACCCACCACAGCAATAATAGCGACATCTGACGAGGTATGACTGCTAATCAGACACACGCCCGGTGCATGTAGTATCAGTGTGCTTGCTGTCGAATGGCGAATGTGCGCGATCTTTATGACTTTGTCCAAGGGCAGATTGTGATGGCCCAGAGGCTCGCCAAAAGCATTTCGGAAACTGCATGATGAGTTGGGTGTTTGAGTTGTCATGTGTTGAGGGTCTTCAACAAGTGGCAAAACCAAGCCGAACCCACGTCCAAACGTCGTGAGGTTGAGCCGTCACCCCTCATTGCAGATGCTGGACGCTGTAGGCTCAGGAGACTTGTAAAACAGGACAGGCACTGAACTCTGACAAAACTAACATCAGATTCCAAGGCTGGGTGGAGTACAAATATGTCCGAATACACAGTGCACTGAACACTCGTAATGATGGGGCTGCCGCGTGGTTTGAGGCGACATGTCACGGACTGCGCGGCCACTCCCGCCGGAGGTTCGAGTCCCCCCTCGGGCATGGGTGTGTGTGTTCTTCTTAGCATCAGTTAGTTTAAATAGTGTGTAAGTCTAGGGACCGATGAACTAAGCAGTTTTGTCCCATGGGAATTCACACACATTTGAACACAATGATGGGACTCCGCAGCCGTGGACCAATGCATGTGCCGTTGTTAACACTACAACATCTACACCTGTAATAAATGATGACTAACTGAAAACCTCAGCTGCCGACAGGTGTTGTTGATATACCTCGATGTGGACAGCTGAAAACGTGTGCCCCGACCGGGACTCGAACCCGGGATCTCCTGCTTACATGGCAAACGCTCTATCCATCTGAGCCACCGAGGACACAGATAAATAGCGCGACTGCAGGGACTTATCCCTTGCACGCTTCCCGTGAGACTCACATTCCCAACTGTCCACAATTCTGCATATGTATTGTACCTTATAGACATTTGCCCAACCACTCATTACTCGCGCACACTTTGGCGATTCCTGTAAGAGTTTAGGTAACCTGTGCGCATTCGCACAGACGAAGGTCAATGGCTCGGAAGCCTTTAACTATATATACGAAGACAGTAACTTGTTCTCGAAAGAACAGTTACTGTTGATGACCGTGCAGCTTTTCCCTGGAATAAATGATGACTAACTGAAAACCTCAGCTGCCGACAGGTGTTGTTGATATACCTCGATGATGGACAGCTGAAAATGTGTGCCCTGACCGGGACTCGAACCCGGGAATCGCCAAAGTGCGCGCGAGTAATGAGTGGTTGGGCAAATGTCTATAAGGTACAATACATATGCAGAATTGTGGACAGTTGGGAATGTGAGTCTCACGGGAAGCGTGCAAGGGATAAGTCCCTGCAGTCGCGCTATTTATCTGTGTCCTCGGTGGCTCAGATGGATAGAGCGTTTGCCATGTAAGCAGGAGATCCCGGGTTCGAGTCCCGGTCGGGGCACACGTTTTCAGCTGTCCACATCGAGGTATATCAACAACACCTGTCGGCAGCTGAGGTTTTCAGTTAGTCATCATTGATTCCAGGGAAAAGCTGCACGGTCATCAACAGTAACTGTTCTTTCGAGAACAAGTTACTGTCTTCGTATATATATATATACACCTGTGTTCTGGCGTAACCACAAGCGCCGGAACGAAGAGGAAGAACGCAAGACCACAGAAGGCGGTGAGGTGACGTCAGCCAATAGCCAGCTGAACAGGACCGCGCCGCGCCAGGAGCGACTTCTGCTAGAAATGAATATAAGCACCGCTCCTGCCAGCCTCGGCCGGACATTAGTGGGCAGGATTAGTAGAGTATTACCACGGCCTAGCAAAGAGTGCTACGATATCGGATTGTAATAATCCATATCCATGGCTTGTTTGAACATTGTGTATATCCGGGACTCGGATTTATGTTCATGTTGCCCATCACTAGCGACTCCTTTGTACATTTAAGTTAAGTATTGTCAGTCTGTTTGATAGAAATAAAACTACTAATGTTATTTGCTTGAAAAGTAGTACAGCATTCCGAGAATGCAGCATTCTTTAGGCACCCTGTACGAAACGCGTGGGCAAGACCAAACAACCTGTGACTGAAATGGGCACATGACCGTTGGCACTGGACGTTGGTACAGTGGCAGAACGTTGCAAGGTTTGATGAATTCCAATGCCACCTTCATCATGCCAATGGGAGGGCACGTATTCTTCACCTTGCAAAGAAACTCCTCCTTGGCAGGTGTACTGCAATATGGAGACAAGCTGCCAGTGGTTCCACTATGGGGAACAGTCGCATGTACATCCCTGAGTACCCTGAGTAGAGTGCAGCCTGGTTTCAGACCACATACATCATTTAAAGACGATCATGTTTCCCGATGACAGTTGAATTTTTCAAAAAGATAATGAGCCATGTCACAAGGCCAGCAGAAGGATGGAGTGTTTTGAGGAACACAGTGGAGAGTGCCAATTGAGGTTCTGGCAACCCAGAAACTCGTCAGATCTGAATCCATTTGAAAAAATATGGGCTATGATTGAAAATGGCGTCAGAACTCATCGGCCCCGTCCACGGAATTATGTGACTTGTGTAAACAGATGAGGTACCAGCTCCCTCCAGCGACGTACCAAGGCCTCATTTCTTCGACGTCGTGATATGTCGCCGCTGTATGCATGAGAAGGAGGACATACCAGTCATCAAGTAACTGAATGTTCGAGTGAAGACCTCAAGAGAGTGATTCTCGACACTTTATGTTCAGTTCTTAAAAAAAAAAAAATCGACCTGCCTGTGGTAACTTGTGTGATTCGATCGTGGAGACGTTACTGGGCAGTGAACAGCTGCTGTCATACTTCGGAAGGAACTTCACATTTTGAGAGATCTGAATGTGCTCTAGAGCAGGGGTCTATTTCCGGTTGCAATATGGAACTGTGCATAGACAGAGTATGAGTTGTTATTCCCCCTATTGTTTGTATTAAACTGTGAATCGTAATGGAGAACTCCGTCGTGTTTTGAACTGATGAATGTTTCGTGTGTTGTGACAACGAAATGGACTTAGTTTCCCCGCATCTTTAAAAACTATTTAGTCTGCGAAATTTGCTACCATTCTCGTAACGCTCTCAACGTAACAATACTGCATTTGGTAAGGGTGTTTTCTGCCTGTATTCTAACCGAATATCATAGGTTGACTTCCCATTTATTTGACATGTCCTTTCTTGAATAGACATTATTAAAGATAATTTTCTATTGTCTGCAGCAAATACATAAATTAAGATACAACCCTTTTTATTAAATTATTCATTTAACTTTATTTTGTATTCATATGTATTTTATTAATTCGCAGTTCTAGCCAATGTATAGATTGGCTACGAGATATTACTTGCAGTGAATTTGCTCTGGGGCATGAAAGTAGACGTGTGTGACTCGACTCTGTGACTACATGTTGTTCTATTCAGACAGAGCCAGGCACAGCCCAAGTACTTAAGGTACCACCGATATCAGGCAGTCGTCGACTCACCTCGGAAGATGTTCTCCGCAGTTGAGAACGAAACGTCAGGGAGAAGAAGTTCTACAGATCGACCACGGCAACTTAGCCCGGAAGAGTTTACTGATAAAGACGCCGGCCGTGAAAGCCTACATGGAATGATTGCAACTGGTTTGTTTGTACGGGTTATTGTTTAAAAGAGCAACTCCTTAGCAGGAACCGTTAGGTATCGTCGTAACTATAAACCATGTAGGGCTCATTGACGAACGTAGACTCACTGATAACTAAACAGCGCGCTTTGCAGGTGTAAGAGACTTCATCACAAGTAATATCTTACTGGAATCATGGAACCACATTTCGATCCACGATCGACGCAGGTTAACAAAAAGTGTGAAACTGCAGAGAATGGATACGAGTACTATTGCCTTACCACTCTTTCCTGCGTCTCTCTCACTGCTATTAAAGGTGGGCGATATGTAGTATAAATTTTGAATTGTGGGCGTTCATACCTGTAGAATTGTGACATGATGAAAGAGACCACTGTAGGTGTATGATTAATATTTATTTACGAAGTACCTATTTTCATGGAAGTTTGAACACATCTTCAGAAATACCTCTGTATATAATCAAGAGCAATAGGTATAAAGATCCTGTTACAGTTAAGATATAATTAAATTGCACTCTAAACGATATAGCAAAATTAAGTGTTCACATTTATTTCATAACTTACTCAAGCGATGACCCGCCACTCTGTCCTGTTGTAATTAAAATGTTCAACCATCAAGAGGTAAGCAGTAAAGTTAAATAGACGTAGAATGCAGGGAACATCATTCTGAGAAATGAAACCTACATTATGAATAAAGCGACAAACTAGTTGGATGTAAAAGTATGAAACACATGATATGTGTAGGAGATAAAAACCTACATTAACTTGGTAAGGTAAAATAAATCTCATAAACAGACCCTGCATAACCGTACGATCGGTAACGAGGATCAAATCTAGAAAAAAAATGGCTATTACAAAGTACACCACCATTGAGATAAAAGAAGGACTGGGGAAAGAAAAAAACTGAGTTCTTATATTGATATACAACATGTAGCTCCGCGCCTCTTGTCGTCACGACGATATTACGCCTTTGGTACATCTGTTTATTGTATATTATGATATATGATGTATCTGTTATGGATAGGGAGAATAGCAAAAATACCGGAGGTTTTAGAGGACTCCAGAACAAAATCAAAACGTGGATGGAAACCTATATCCAAAACCGTCATCCAGCAAGGAAGCAGCATTTTGCATTCATAGGAGACAATATGTGTCCACGAGCAGCTAGCTCCATCTGTTCCATCACCAAACGTGGCAATCAGTCGTGATCAGTGAACAACAAACAACACTGCGAGACCTTCCACCAATGCTTCATCAGTGTAAAATCTGCTGTCATAGGTGTGACCTAATACCAGACGTTGGAACCTATAACTAAGACACTTTGTAGCATCGCTGGATGACGTTTCTAGACATATGTTTCTTTCGTCATATTGTTCCTCAAGATACCTTCTACGTCCACTCAAAGTTTATTGGTGTTTTTTAGAACAACTTTATATAAACCAGAGTGTATGTGAGTGCGCCCAGAATCAAACTTGTGAACGGCTTTCAACTACACTTTGCATAAAAACAGGAAGCCTCACGAGTATCAGGACTGCGGGGTTTGTTACATAAAGCCCCTGGCATATAGGTTGCACTGAATGGCAGGCATGTTGTTTGGGAACAGTACTGACCTGCCAAATAAACCTGAATTGCATTGCTGCTTACATGTCAGGGGCAAGAAACAGTTTTCCAGGCCATGCCATGTAGATTGCTATCTATGACAGGTATAGTAGTGTCATGTAGCAGGATCAGCCTACTTGACTGATCTGCTTTTCATGGCAGCCAGTACGTCATGAGCAAATAAATGCTTTTCTAGCCACTCATATATAGCCTGCCCTAGGTAAACAGGCATGTAGTGGGAATAGTATCGGCCTGCTTTATAGAACTGTTCTACAGGGGCTACACGAGGCAATGAGCATGGCTGGGGACACGTTGATATGGATAGAGAAGGGGATGGACAGAGTAAAGAGGAGAAGAAAATGGACAGAGAGAAGGGAGTAAGAGGAGATGAATGAGGCAGGTGAAAGGTGTTTAGAGATAGAGGGCAGATGGAAAAGGAAAAGGGGGATGTATAAATGGAAAGAAGAAGAAGAAGGAGGAGGAGGAGGATGTGGTCAGAGGGACGGGGTAGGAAGATACGCTCAGACAGAGAGGGTGGAGATGATATACAAAGAGACTGGGAGCAGGAAATGAAGTGACAGAGATAATAGAGAGGAGGAGATAAATAATGGGAGGTTATATGGAGGCAGAGATTTGTTTAACATATGTTTCAAATGCATACATGGGAAACGCAGCTCAGGAAATGCTAATAGCTTTATGTATTTAAATTTGGTATGGCGCTCTTAGTGTCTTAAACCATGATCATATGCCTCTGAGCTGATGCAGTTGCTCAAAAGTGGAGATTCAACTTCGAAATTCAGAGTGTAAATACCAGGCATCGGGAATATTACTATGAATCATGACTGATTTTGTGTTGTTTTATAGCTCCGTTGCTAATGAGCAGTCGAATTTCGAATAGGAAAAAGTAAAATTCATGGTTTAACGATCTATAGATGGTGAGGTAAGTAGAGTCAGAGAATAAGGTCGGCATTTAATATAACAGTTATGGTGAATAAATAGTAACTAACAATTCAAGCATTAACATCACGGATCTCAGTATAGAGAACTTGTTCCTCCCGAAGTGAACTGTTTTTAAGAAACAGTTTATGTTCTATAAGTACCTTATTGAAAATCTTAACCAATCTGGAAAATCTGAGTTAACAGTCATCGTCTACGGCCTTATGCAACTAAAAGTTCCTTTATCATTTATAAACGCCCTCATTGCTTACACACAATAGACACTGCTACTCCCCGACGCTTCACGAAGTTTGCTTCACGAACTTTGCTTTGCTTTTGCTCAACAATAAACCTCATTTGAATCTTTGCAGATCGCGAACAGACATCAGTACGTTGCTGCCTGTTCTAAACACAGCCTCGAAACAGAGGTATTAAAGTTCTCCGTTGGTAGCTGGGATATTGCAGGAAACAGTCTGCGCCCTGAAAACATCACAGCGTTAGTGTTAACTGATTCACGACAGTCACAGAGAACCTGAAGTATGGTGATTTTGGGAGGGGGGGGGGGGGGGGAGGGCATTAGAACCGGCGTACTCTCAGATACGAGTTTAGTGTCTTACTATGGACCCTTGTCACTCGATCAGTCTGGTTTTAATTGTTTGAAATTATTAACTGTGTCTTAACTACGTACTTTTTATTGATGCACACATATAAATTTTACATTTTTATTGCAAAGTGTTTCCTCTAAGGCTATCAAAGTGGAATATGTATGATCATGTAGATGTTCTACTGGGAATATTACTTCACATTTCTACTCTAAACCTTGGTTCATTTCTCGAGTCGTTAATGTTGCTCTCTGTGACTTAAGCTGTATTATTTTGAGGTAAGTATGTACATCTATGGGTGATTTCTTGCTGTAATAGTGTTACTGTGAGTGAGTATGACTATCAAGTGCTGCAATCTGTGGAAAATCTTCTTAACCTCTATCAGTTTTTCGTTTTCGTTGCGAGGCACCTTATTATTTGATTAGCCGTTTGTCAGTATTGGCTAAGCGAGGTTCGGTAGCTATAAATCTCAATCAATAGGACTATACATCGGTGAGATCGAGGAATATCCCGTTTTAAGGCAGCAGCTTGACACTAACTTTTCGTGAGAGGCAAAATTTCTGAATTACTTGTGTGTTGAATATCAAATACCGTAGTTGCATTATTAAAATTTGTGAAGGATCATTAAGTTCCAATGTCAGTTAAGTTATTGGTGTGGGCTGGAGAGATATAAATACGTATTAAAGGACTCTCCCGTTCCAAAACCCTGTTGATGTGATGTTAACTCAGATTTGTCTGTTTGTTGGGAAGTACAATGAGGCACATTCATGTAAGAAACTGTGCTCTTAGAAAAGTAACAGATGCACTGCAATCCTAGTTGTGATTGTAATGTTTTGACTTTAGCCATAATTCAGTCACAGTACCAAACAGTTATAATAAATATATCAGAGGTACGTTCACTTTTCGCATCTCTGTGACGTGTATTTCCGTCCGCGCGTGCGACTGTTGGACGGGTTCTAAATCATTTCCATCTGCTCATCAGTGAACACGTGTGGCATGATTACATATGCAGTTGTGTCATAGTGGTTTCTGTCATTTGGGCTTCAAGAGATGGGACTAGTACATTGTGAACAGCGGTAGCGGAATATTCACAGTAACGTTCACTACGACCTATGTCTCTGGCAGACTGTGAAATTAATTTCCATGTTGCATGTTACATTCTAGAGCAGGGTCAGAGCCATTAATTGTTCCTGTCCTAGTGCCGTTGTAGTGGTAATGGACAAGCACCGGAATGAACAGCTCGGTTCCTCTGCCGGCTGAATCACTTTTGCAGCAGTGCGTTTTTACGGAGTCAGATATAGCGATGCGAGGCGACAGCGGTTCGTTGGTCCCGAAATTCCTCGGTACATACTTCAAAGCGAGATTTTATCACACATGCTGGATGGCGTACACATTCTGTTTGTAGCAGAAGAGCAGATATGTCTGTTCGTCACATTAATTTCTTATTTAGGTGACACACGCACAAATTTTACGTATGTCCGCAATGCATAAGTTTTCGTAACACAACGATCGTTATTAGTGCCTCGATAAAATAAGTAAAAATTATAAATGGGTGATTAACACCTCTCATTCCTCAGTAGGGTAAATCGTTAAACCGAATTTGAACGGGATAATATACCACAATACTTTTTTCTACTCGAGAAGCTCCCCAGGGCAAAACGAATGATTAATTCAGTCAACTGTTGTTTGAAATACGTGTAAAGTTGTCTGTTGCCCTTGCAGATCTATCACCCTAGCGAAATTATGATTTAGTTACGGATCAAACGTTGGTTCCAGAGTAGTTCGTGGAACAATACAGCGGGTTATTGTAAGCAGTGTTAGAGTCTAATCTACAAAGTTCATCAAGTCACACATGCTCTCATCTTTCTTCGCGGTCCACATTATAGCTCAACCAGTTTAGTGTATAACATTCCTTTACTCATTGCTTCGGTACAATTTCGGCAACGAAACTGTACATCCTAAAATACTTTTCAAAGAAAAGGATAGCTTTATACAATAATCGAAATAGAAATGTACTTGAATGACCTATCAGTTTCATTATTTGCATCATTCGATCATAATACACTCTCATGAAAAGTGCGTTGTGTCAGATGTAAGAGTCTTTAATCATTAATTTACAGGTCACCCATACCTGAAGAAGCTATTAGTTGTGTTCATAACTGACTAGTAGATTATGACTTTAAAATATCATGAAGCCGCGCGGGGTAGCCGCACGGTCTTTGGCGTCTTGTCACGGTGCGCATGGCTCCCCCCGTCGGAGATTCGAGTACTCCCTCGGGCATGGGTGCGTGAGTCGTCTTTAATGTAAGTTAGTTTGAGTTGAATTAAATAGTGTATAAGCATAGGGGCCGATGACCTTAGCAGTTTGGTCCCATAAGACCTTACCACAAATTTCCAAATTTCCGCATCATGAAACTACAGGAACAGTATCCAGAAATATAATCCCAACATAAATAAGTTAACAACAGACCAACTGCGGTGATCCAATAGAACTTCTATTCTTACTATGACAATTAAACCTGAATAGATACGAACAGAATCAATGACGTTGACATACAAAAGTTCTAGGGTCATATTAAGATCATCAACTTTCATTCCCGGCCGCATAGCGTCCATCGTTCACGTAAGTTTCAACTTAAGTCAAAGTTGTGGCTGGTGATCCACCGATAAAGCGCATGGCTGTAAACTGAAATATTGCGGGATCGAATCTCGGTCGGACCACGTAATTTTTAGTGTGCCTTTTACCTCGCTTCCACCTCTTAGTGATCTAAAGGTCCGACCTAAATTGCACGTGGTTTCCAGTCTGCGTTAAACTGTGTGTCCCCTGAGACTTCCAGGTAGGTCAAAACTATGTGCCGGACCTGGACACGAACCTGGGACCTTCCCCAGTAGGATAACTGGGACGTGTGTGTGTATTGTATGTGTTTGTGTGTGTGTGTGTGTGTGCGCGCGCGCGCGCGCGTGTGTGTGTGTGTGTGTGTGTGTTGAACCGGGGACCTAGAAACGACGAAGATGCTTCGTCCCGCGTAGCCGGCAGTGTTCCACAACCCCACAACAGGCCACTGCAGTCCACCCACCCCACCGCTGCACCACACCCAACCCAGGGTTATTCAGCTGTTCGGAACCCAGTGGACTCCCCTCCCAGGAACGACTCATACCACACGAGTGTAGCTCCAAATGTTTGTGTGGTAAAGTAATTATGGTGTACGCGTATGTGGAGACAGTGTTAGCGCACCAATCGCCGACATAGTGTAACTGAGGCGGGTTAAGGGGAACCAGCCCAAATTCACCGAGGCAGATGGAAAACCGCCTTAAAAACCATCCACAGGCTTGCTGGCACACCGGACCTCTACACAAATCCGCCAGGCGGATTCGTGCCTCAGACTGGCACGCCTTCCCGCTCAGGAAGCAGTGCGTTAGACCGCACGGCTAGCGGGGAGTGAAGGAGAACAGGAGTAGGTGAATGACACTCAGATGGTGTACAACTGAAGGACTTGTACGATGGCGATGAACTACTAGTGATTAGTATTATTATTACTTCTGCGCAGCGAGGATAAAATGGTGAAAACTGGTACCAGTATAACAGCGTTCCAGAAATCATTTCCCCTCGTTCCGTGCATCATTGGAACTATAAGAAATTCTGAATGTGGCACAATACTAAGTACCCGTTGGCATGCACTTCATAGTAGTTTATGTATGTAGATGTAGATGTGTGAGAACACTTTTAGTTCCACGTTCATCCTCTTCCAAATGTGTAAATGGGATATCAAAATGGTCCAAAAGGCTCTGAGCACTATGGGAGTTACCGTCTAAGGTCATCAGTCCCCTAGAACTTAGAACTACTTAAACCTAACTAACCTAAGGACATCACACACATCCATGCCGGAGGCAGGATTCGAACCTACGACCATAGCGGCCGCGCGGTTCCAGACTGAAGCGCCTAGAACCGCTCGGCCACAACGGCCGGCTCGAATGGGATGTCAATGCTTTGCAGAAATATTAATATCTCTGAGTCAGTGTACACGAAACAGGGAATCACGGATGATGAACTGGACAGCAATGAATATGCGTGCATGGGTAGCGCGCTGAAAGACACATTTTGTTTGCATACTTATAAAAAGGAGGTAAGGAAAATGCTTGTGCCTTTGTAGCTCTAAAGTATTTCCTAACGAAGCCAGGTTTGAAATTTTCGATGAAAGACGCTTCATACCGAGAATAAATACTTTCCAGTAAAGTGGCCGGCCGTTGTGGCCGAGGAGTTCTAGACGCTTCTGTCTGGAACCTCGCGACCGCTACGGTCGCAGGTTTAAATCCTGCCTCGGGCATGTATGTGTGTGATGTCCTTTGGTTAGTTAGGTTTAAGTAGTTCTAAGTTCTAGGGGACTGATGACCCCAGATGTTAAGTCCTATAGTGCGCAAACCATTTTAACCATTAGAACCAGTAAGATGGAGAGATAAAAGGAAATGCTAGTTACGTGTCTTTAATCAACGAAAGTTAAACTGCTGACAGTTTTGCTGAAGCGTTGTTCCAAAATTTCAATGAAGAGTAATTTTTAAATTTCGAGTAATCATTAAATTTCATCAGTTTATTGTGACAATTTATGTTTTCGACCTTGGCATAAGTGACAGGAAGTAAACGATACGTAACAACCTCGTGCGAATGGCTTCAGTACAGGCACTATGACTTTTATGGTGTATATATGCAGACTGAAGCGAAGGCCAGGATTAGAGCTCCGGTCTAATGCTCACTAGGCAGATGCGCTAACCACTACTTCACCCTGGCATACTATATTTGTACAACTGCATGGACCATCCTAGCACGCCTCCCTCTGACATCCAAATTCCCATTGACACCTCAGCCCATTTGGTATTCTTCTTAAACACGAATAGCATTCCAAAGGCTCTCCAACTGTACTAGAATTGCATTTATAAGATGAAAGATACGACGAGATGTTCTAGAGTAGTCCCTACAGTTGTATAAAGCCGCCATTCCCGGATGATGTAATGACTATAGTGCCTAGGTCATCTGCGCAGTGAGCAGAAAACCCTGGGTTCGAATTCAGGTCGTTCGTCGCTTCAGTTTGCATATACACTGAAGCGCCAAAGAAACTATAATAGGCATATGTATTTAAATACCGAGAGATGTAAACAGGCAGAATACGGCGCTGCGGTCAGTAGTGCGCATATACTTGTAATACAACAGGCTTTGTTAGATCGATTATTGCTGCTACAATGGCAGATTATCAAGATTTAAGCGAGTTTGAACATGGTGTTGTAATAGGCGCACGAGCGATAGGACACAGCATCTTAGAGGTAGCTATGAAGTGAGGAATTTCCCTTACGACCATTTCACGAGAGTACCGTGACTATCATAAGTCCAATAAAACATCAAATCTCCGACATCGCTGCACCTGGAAAAAGATCCTGCAAGAAGGGGACCAACCACGACTGAAGAGAATCGTTCAACGTTACACAGCTGCAACCTTTTCGCAAATTGCTGCAGATTTCAGTACTTGGCCATCAAGAAGTGTCAGCGTGCGAACTATTCATCTGAACGACATCGATATGGGCTTTCGGAGCCGAAGGCCCACTCATGTATCATTGATGACTGCACGACACCAAAATTTCCGGCTTGCCCAGGTCAACACCGACGTTGGACTGTTGACGACTGAAAACACGTTGCCTGGTTGGACGAGTCTCGTTTCAATTTGTATCGAGCGCATTGACATATACGGGTATGGAGGCTACCTTATGTATCCATGGACGCTGCCTGTCAGCAGGGGACTGTTCAAGCTGGTGGAGGCTCTTTAATGGTGTGAGGCATGTGCAGTTAGAGTAGTGTGGGACCCCTGCTACGTCTAGAGACGATTGTGACAGGTATAAATGAAATGTCGTGTGACGAGGGCCTCCCGTCGGGTAGACCGTTCGCCTGGTGCAAGTCTTTCGATTTGACGCCACTTCGGCGGCTTGCGCGTCGATGGGGATGAAATGATGATGAGTAGGACAACACAACGCCCAGTCCCTGAGTGGAGAAAATCTCCGACCCAGCCGGGAATCGAACCCGGGCCCTTGGGATTGCCAGTCTGTCACGCTGACTTTTTTTTTAAGTGCTCTACCAACCTTTTTTTTTACATTCGGTGTAACAATAACAAACATAAACTGCTTCTAGCATTTTTTTAAATATATAAGACGATGACTTTATAAAATAAAATTTTTCTGGGAAACGTAAATAAGTGGACTTTTTTTTGTTACATAATAGCGAAAAAAAAAATAAAATGAAATATCCTGCTTCTGTCAGTACAAAACAATAACGGTCTACGTTCCTCTTTTAGGCGCGTACCTCGCTAATCCCTTCATACCTCGCGTTGGTGTCGGGTACGTCTTCACGTGTGTTTGTGGATCCTCTCCACTGTCCTGGTCCTTTCTTGTTCTGATACTTATAGACAATAATTACATTCTCCTACCCGGGACACCCCAACTGGGTGGGGGATCAAGCAAGGCACTCCCTAAAAAATTTGCGTAATATGTTCGATATCTCGGATGTCTCATAAGCTGTGAGTAATATTCCTGTAGTAAGGCCCAAAAGTCAAGCACATTCTTACTACCGTCTAGGAAAAGATAACGCACAGTCAAACCTCGAATCCAAGTCACTGCGTTTGTCTTCGTTCGGGGATAATATGTCCTATCTGGGAGAAGTAGTGTGCGTGGTTCTATTGTTTGCGGCCCCACCCGAAGGAGGAAGGCGATCATTTTTTTGACCAAACACCATACGTCCGCCGAAGGACCACATGTCAGGCGATGCTCCTCAGTGTCTATAACATTACACTGCGGACACAGTGGCTAGTCCGCCATATGAATTGTATGCAACCTGGAACGAGTCACGTATTTCCCATTTACCACCTGATACCACAGTGCTCGCGTTCCCGTATCAAGGTGTGGGTGGTGCACTGTACGCCATACCACTGACCACGTAGCTGTTGGTTGGCGGCGCTCTACGGCATTATTCGGCCGTCGTCGAGTCAAGATGTGATATATATCACGTGCCGTTGCCGTCCTGGTAGTCGGTAGTTCCATATGTGCATAACTGTGTTCCACAAAGAAGGTTCGCATATGGGCAAGCGATGGTGAGATGTGAGCCACCGCTACCGGAGCCGAACGAGAAGGTGGAGCGAGTTCGTCTATCAAGCTGCCCGTCAGACTTGTCTGGTGTCGTGTCCACATCTTTATCATCGTGGTTACATAAATAGCCACTGCTCGGTCGCGTACGTGGACTAGTCCAATACCTCCACGACTATGAGGAAGGGTGAGGGTTTCGTATCCTACCTTAAAAAGCAGACCTGTGTTCACAAAATATCCTACTGCCGCCACGATTCGGCGGGCCAGCACCACCGGCATAGGAAGAACTTGTGCCAGGTGGGGGATGCGAGAGACTAGATAAGTGTTGGCAAAGGTGACCCGTTGTATCATATCCAGTGCCCTTAACCAGTGACTTCGGACACTCGCACGAATTGTTTGCAGGAGATGTCTGTAACTCAGTGCCACCGTGCGTCGAACGTCTGTAGTGAAGATAATTCCTAGGCATTTCATCTTGTTGATCGGCTGTAATGGTGCTACACTTCCTGTCGGGAGTCTTTTCCCGATGTTCATCGCTCCCGACTTTGCCATGCTCAGGCGACTTCCCGTAGCCATACAATACAAATTAATCCAATGCAGGCCGCTCTTGCCTCGTCGCCTGACCGTGCTAAAAACACTAGGTCATCTGCGTATGTTCGGCATATAAACTTGTTGTGCCTTATCGTCATTCCTTGGAGTCGATTCCGGAGCCCGCAAAGCAGCGGCTCGACAGCGATGGCATACAATATCTTTGACAGCGGGCACCCTTGTCTGACCGATCGTGAGATGGTAATGGGCCCCACCAAGCGTCCATTGATGAGCACTTTGGATGCGGCTCCGTGGAGTAGTCTCATCACGACGGTGACAAAACTTTCCGGAAACATCATTTTCGTCATCACGTCCGTGAGATAAGTATGACTCAGCCTGTCAAATGCACGATCGAAGTCTATCGATACCAATACACCCCGGAGACGACATGTTGAAGCCAGTGCGATAACATCGCGGTAGTCGCTGAGTGCCGTTTGTATATTGCTAGCTCCTCCTAGCTGGGTTTGGTCGAGTGACATCACTTGGCGTATTACGCGTTTAAAGTGTACTGCAAGTATCCTGGCGTAGATCTTGTAATCGCAATTAAGGAGGGTCAGTGGCCGGTAGGCCTGTATCCCTGTGCCGCCAGATGGTTTGTGGATGGGGATGATCATTCCTTCCACGAAGGAGGGTGGAAGAGGCACGTTGGGAGACATCAATTCGCAGTACATGGCAGTCCATCGTGGAATCATGAGATCTTTAAATGTACGATAGAACTCTAACGGAAACCCGTCGGGCCCCGGCGATTTGTGCGACGCTCCCTTATCAATCGCTTCCATTACGTCGTCCACTGTGATTTCACCTGTTAACTCCAGGTTGGCCGACTCGTCGAGACACGCGGAGAGCGTTCGTCGGACCTCATGAAAGGCTGCCTGATCGTGTTCCGCTTCTTCATAGAGATGGCCGTAGTGTTCCACGAAAGCGTTGGCAATGTCTGTTTGCGTTGTCATGCGGCGACCATCTGGCAGTACGACCGTCTGTATTAAGATTCTGCGGCTACGTTGTTTGTCACTGATAACGTGATACATCGACGGGGATTCTCCACGGACTCGTTCAAAGGCGCTTGCACGGATTGCGACACCCTCCAGTCGGCGGCGCGTTATGGAAATTATTTGGGCCTGTCCTCGTTTTATACCGGCACGACGCTTCTGTGAAGGTGCTTGTACAGAAAGTTCGCGGAGCATCGTGAAATAAAATTCCGTCGTGTATCGCCTCCACATCATCTGCTCTCTTCCGTATGCAATTAACGCTCGGAGCAATGCAGGCTTAACGCATTCCAGCCACCACTGCAACGTCGTCGGATATGTCGGGAGGCGTCGTTCACACACATGCCAAGTGTCTTCGACTAAGCGTCTGCACTCAGGTTCCCTAAGATGTGCTGTATTCAATTTCGAAACACTGTGACTCCTCCACACTTGTTGACGACACAGGGAGACCGTGCATATATATGCTATGTGATCTGAAAAGGCGACAGGCCACAATTCCGCATCGAGGATCGCAGGTTCGAGACGACGTGTTACGTAAATGCGATCGAGACGACTTACAGAGTGACTCGTGACGTAGGTGTATCCACGTCTGTCGCCATGTATCTTCTCCCGTGTATCAATGAGATTCATGTCCTGTATGAGTTGTCGCAGCTCCGGGCATGAAGTATAACGTGGGTGTTGATCTTTTGGTGCGAGCACGCAGTTGAAATCGCCTCCAAATAAGACATGTTCATACCGACCTAAGAATAGTGTTGCAATCTCCTCTGCGTAAAATCGGGATCGGTCGCGCCGTCTGTGTGACCCCGACGGTGCGTAAATGTTAACGACCCGTACTCCCAGCACTGTGAGCGCCAGTCCTTGCGCTGACGACAGGTACACCACGTCCTCGGCTACTATGCCGCTACGTAGAAGTATCGCTGTTCCGCTGCCGCCGTCGGTAGTAGGTGTAATGTACGTATCGTACTCATAAAGGTCGGGGAAGCTCTCAACACATACTTCCTGCAGCAGAACGATGTCGACGTCTGACGCCTGCAACATGTCTCGTAATAATTGCAATTTGACAGGCGTTCTGATCGTATTAATATTAATAGACGCTGTCCGATATGCCTGCCGCTGTTCCTCAGTGCGTAAAGCGCACATGAAGGCTTATGTTAATTTGTGTGCTACTGCCCGGTGACATTCTGTCTGTGCGTCAGTCTGCATCTTCTGCGCGGTTAACATCCGGTGGACGCAGCACTCTCCACTGCGGGTGCGTCGTCGGTGTGGGGGTCAGTATCGGATTCGTCGGCCCAGTTCCTGTGCTGGAGGTCCAGCTCCCGTCGTGTCTCTCCGGCCGGGCTGACCGAAGGCGGTGGCGTGGCTGCGGTGGGTGGAGGGACTCCTTCCGTCGGCTTTCCGTCCGGTGTGTCTGTATTCAACCCCTGTGTAGCATGATTCGTGTCGTACTGCTGTGTGGGAGGTAGAACCTCAGGTTGCGCATCCGGATGCACTGTATCGACGTTACACCCAAGTCCATCTGACGTGGACTGCAGTAAGCAGGTATCCGACGGCGCTAGCCGTTGTTTCTTGTGGCGCTTCGGCGTGTGCGCCTCCGTATCCGAGTGCGGAAGTGACTCCCGGTGCTCAGGGACGAAAGCAGCTGTCGGCACAACAGCAGGATCAATTTCCATTTCTCCTACCGATCCTTTCCGCTCGGTTAAGTGCGTCGTCGGTGCCGGAGCGGCAGAGGTGTGCGTCGTTTCTTCACGGGAGGCGGTCTCTGCCGCAGTCGGTTGCCGTAAACTGTCAGGATTCTGTAGCTGGTCATTCTTCGGGATGGGATCCGTTCCAAATGCGTCCGCATACGTTAGTGGCAGCGGCGTCAACGTGGACGGAGGTACGGGTTCGCCGTTTGGAACTTGCACTATCCTCCGCTGCATACATTCGGAACGGACGTGGCCCTCTTTCCCGCAGCCTGAGCATGTTTTGGGTTGTCCATCGTAGATGACTATAGCTCTGCATCCGCCGATGAACAAGTACGAGGGTACATGTTGTGTCAGTTCTATTCTGATTTGACGCACCCCGTTGAGAACGGGGTAAGTCGTGAAGTTGGACCATTTTTCCTCAACGTGGCTAACCACTCTTCCATATGGGCGTAAGGCGTCAACGACCAAGTCAGACGGAACCTCGAAGGGAAGTTCGATAATAAGTATGTTTCGTAAGCCCAGTCCTGCATGATCGATAGTTACTTCTCCAACATGTCCATCAGAGTGACGAAATTTGAGTCCATGTTTAGTATCTCGGATGATCCTGTCACATACTGCATCGTTAATCAGCTTGACGTAAACAACACTGCTCACTATGGAAGGTGGATTCCGATAAGTTCATTGTAGTCAAGTTTAACTTCGTCTCGTAGGAACCTTTCTATTCCGTAGGCTTTCGGTCTCGCATATTCATTCGAAAAACTAATCTTGAGAGTCCACTTTCGGTATGCATGTGCCATTCTATATCGAGTCGTCTAAACGCACGAGTACGCCGAAGAGGTAAACAACTGCGCGAGCGCGAACTTCTCCGGTAGGGGCGTAAACAGACGTCCGCGCCGTAGCACCGCCGAAGGCAGACTTCCATTCAGCTACCGGGGGCGGACATTGTCACAGGTGACACGTACGTAAGCATCCTGCCTGATCACCTGCATTCATTCATGTCCATTGTGCATTCTGACGGACTTGCAGGACAATGCGACACCCCACACGTCTAGAATTGCTACACACTGGCTACAGGAATACTCTTCTGAGTTTAAACACGTCCGTTGGCCACCAAGTTAGCCAGACATGAACGTTATAGAACATATCTGGGATGCCTTGCACGTACTGTTCAGAAATCTCCACCCCTCGCACTCTTAAGGGTTTATGGACAGGATTGCTCGATTCATGCTGTCAATTCCCTCCAGAATTACCCGAGACATTAGTCGAGTCCATACCATGTCGTGCTGCGGCACTTCCGCACGCTCGCGGTGCCCTTCATGATGTTAGGCAGGTGTACCAGTATCTTTGGCTCTTCAGTCTATACTTCGCAGGCGCTTTAGACTTGAGAAGTTCACTGGAAACAAATACCTTCATTTAATTATCTTTATGCATTGAAATAAAATGAAAACTAATATTAAAAGTAAAGTTAGCTTCTCAAATCTATTTTACTAGGTAATCTTGTTATGTGTTGAAGCTGAAGGAGAATACAGTATTGTTACACACGATCAAAGCACGTGGTTTTAGTTACCATCCCACGAGCTGTGGTAAGTTTCCTTTCCCCAGATTTTTTCTAACGATTCAAAGTCATCAACTCACGATCAGAAACTTAAGTAATCGATGTGTAATAAATTTTATATAAAATGAAGGCTGGCGCATACACCTAAAATACTGGCATGCTTCATTGTTTGTACTTGCTGCCACACACTAGTTTTAGACTTATTTTGAAGCGAGTTATTGTAAACTGAGATTACAGGTTGCTTCTTCCTGAGAGGTGTACAGTCCAGTAAGTCCTTCTATTGGAAGACCATATTTATTTCAAAAAATATTTTATTCTAATCGTTTCCATGAATAAGAAATGCAAGCTCATTTATAGGTGTTATTATATATAACTTTTCGTTACTTCAGTAGATATGTTACTTTTCGAATTCTTTCCGTCAGTGGCGTGAGCTCTGAAGTTTGGGCATAATATTTTCTAGATTACCGTACCTCAATTAGTAAAACCGGATCCCTTACAGCATCGTTTTGTTGTCTGTTATCCTGCCTGTCTGATTGTTAACAGCCATTTTTCATAGGAACAGGTAGAATTTATGTCACATACTAAAGTCTACAGTACCTTGACGGTGTAAAAAAAGTTAGGCTTCTATGTCAATGCAATGAAAATATACCACCATTTATATCACGTATTTTGATACTTCAAAACTCATTCATCAAAACTAATAGGGTACTTCCCGTTACCTGTAACCTTAAAATTTGGCACAACCGAGGTTACAGAGTACGTACAAGTAACCGAAACAATTAAAAATTAGTTAATTTGTAATTATTACATATTTCCATGCCGTCTGTCCGTCCGTCTACAGCTTATGACCCAATTTCCTCAGCTGAAATTTATCGCAGCAATTAAGGTCTATGGTCGCTTGGTGGTGTAAAAAACTTAAGCTTCTAAGTCAATAAAATCTAATGAAGCGGCCATTTATGTCATGTATTTTGAACTGGAAAACTAGTTTAGTGGTAAGGTGCGTGCCGTGGAATAGAGAGGGCATGGGATCGATTCTCGGTTGGACCACAGTCTTTTCATTCTTAGTTTTATCGCAGTCTTGACTTTTGGACAATGTGAGGACACATGATTGAGATTTAAGGCTATAGTGTGAGCCTTCTTTGACCGCTTGGGTAACTATAGTAGCTCAGGGACACATAAGTCACCGCATTGGGGTCCGATAGAAAGACTTGCACAGAGCCGTTGACTCACACGAAATTACTGTCTATATACATTATTAAGTTTGCACTGTACTCGCACTTGTCCGGGTTTTATTATACAATGTGACCCATAGTAAGGTCGTTTTTGATTAGAAATATCAGGAATGTAAGATGCCCAATGCCTTTCAATCTCTTGTATTAGATAAAGACCATATCATTTCCTTATAAAATGGTTATCATCGCACAAACACGGCTGAGTAACATTTACAGTGATTAAAATGTACTATATGTAGTATTGGTTTCACTGCAATGTTTCATCAAATTATCGCCATATTGCTGGATGAGACAGCTGCAACAAGGCAGCGGTACTCCTCTAGCAAATTTCAGCGAATTTAACACGGAACGAAATTCCATGCAGGAGCGTTCCCTGATCATTAATTTCTACGCCTTTGGTTTCAGTCATCGTTCGCCAAAATTGTAATTTGTTCCTGCACACTTACGGGTCCAATAGAAGATTACTTAGACTGAATGCAGAACAGACAGGGTTTTAGGTATTTAATGCTTCCATTTTGCGACAAAGTATTCGATTATGCCCATGCTCTCCCTCCAGTGTTTCCCCGTAAACATTTTCCATTAGTTAAGTGCGTCTGTGGAAGGCCTGCACAATACCGCTCCACAGCTGCACTTTCCTCTTCGTTGCACTGTACTTTTATACAGCCATGGTCTCTATATGTGCTTCTAGAAGGAAGTTAGAGCGGCGAGATCTGGTGAATAGTTTCGATGTTCCTACGATTCGTGATTCAAATCCTTCAGTTCTACAATACACCTTACGTGATATTTGATGATTTTTTTTTTTTTTTTTTTTTTTTTTTTTGCCATGTCAGAACACTCTTCTCTCCCGCATTTTTAATGCAGGGTCCAGATGTTATTATGTTTTAGTAAGGTATTCGATAAGAAGAAACCGTTCTGCTTGTCAAATAACTCTACGCTTAACCTTTCCAGTAAATAAAATGAACATCAGTTTTTAAGATCCTGGCGCATTGGGATCCAGTCACTGGTTTAAAACACCATCCCATATCCGTTGTAACACTGCATCTTGTAAAGAGAAGAAGGGCTGGGCGTCGTTGGGGAAGGAAAACGGCCTTGCCTTTTCAAAGGGAACATCCCATAATTCACGTGAATAGATACAGGGAAACTATCTAAAACAAAAATCGTGATGTCTGATCAAGAATTTGACTCACCATCTGTCCGAAAACGAGTCACGTGTCTTCCACTGCGGCATCACGTCAATTGATGGACCTATGTCTTACCCACAGCAGTATGTCAGTGGAAAAATCGGGTTCGATCTTCCTAATGTGTAGTAGGAACGAGAGCGGAGAAAGACTAACTGAGTTCTGTAATTAATATCAATGAGTTATAGCGAATACTCTGTGCAAAAATCACAAGAGGAGGGGGTATATTGGGAAAAGGGCCGGAGATACGGGAAGTTTTCAGTTAGACAGGGATTCCGAAATCACATATTGGATTGTAAGGCTTACCCAGGTGCAGATATAGACTCAGATCGAAATTTATCGATGATGAAGAGTAGGTTGATCTTTATGACATTAGTCAGGAAGAATCATTACGCAGTAAAGTGGGATATGGAAGTACTAAGGAGCAGAGAGACACGCTTGAAGATCTCTGAGGATATAGGTACTGCAATAATTATCAGCTCAGTAGGTAGTTCAGTTGGAGAGGAATGGACCTCTCTAAAAAAGGGAGTCACAGACTTTGGAAAGAAAACCGTAGGTACAAGGAAGGTAACTGCGAAGAAACCATGGACGGCAGAAGAAATACTTCAGCTGGTCGACGGAAGAAGAAAGTACAAAAATGCTCAGGAAAATTCGTGAGTACAGAAATACAGAACACTTGGGAACAAAATAATTAGGAAGTGTAGGGAAGCTAAGGCAAAATGGCTGCATGAAAAATGTGAAGAAATCGAACTAGAAATTACTGAAACTTCCTGGTATA
This sequence comes from Schistocerca serialis cubense, assembly GCF_023864345.2. Classification (NCBI taxonomy): domain Eukaryota; kingdom Metazoa; phylum Arthropoda; class Insecta; order Orthoptera; family Acrididae; genus Schistocerca; species Schistocerca serialis. Next base: position 317,260,611 of record NC_064646.1, read on the forward strand.
TTAAAACTATTTGCTGGACCAAGACTCGAACTTGAGACATTGGCCTTTCGTGGGCAAGTGCTGAGCCGACTCACGACCCCTCCTCACAGCCTTACTTCCGCCAGTACCTCGTTTCCCACACTCCAAACTTCAGAGAAGCTCTAATGCAAAACTTACAAGACTAGTACTCCTGTAAGAAGGGACATTGCCGAGACATGGTTTACTCACAGCCTGCGAGATGTTTCCAGAGTGAAATTTTCGCTCTGCTGCGGACTGTCCGCTGATATGAAACTTCCTGGCAGATTAAAACCATGTACCGCACCAAGACTCGAACTTGGTATCTTTGGCAGTCACGGGTATATACTTTACCGACTTTCTTTATTATTTAAGGAAAGCTTCCTGGCTCCCACAGGAAGGGATGGAGAAAAGTGAGTGGGGGTGGCAACCTGAGACTTGTGCCGAGACTTGGCTCTACCAAGGAAAGCATGGGAAACCTAAAGGAGAGATACAAAACACATCAATTAAACAATGTTTTATCATTTTTTATTTATTTGACTTCTTTTTTTATTTCCACTGAGTGTAGCATGAATCCGACGTCGCTGAGAACATTCCAGTCACAAGAGAATAACCAGAACCAAGAGCGGAAATTGCGTGGATCAGTACCTCATTGACGTAACACCTCAGTTCTGGGGTGAGTTAAGAAAGACACTACAAAGAAAATCAGAGAAAAACTTTCTGTAACTGGGACTGCGAACAACTGCACAATGTCGTTCATTAAGGAAGTACCAAAAATCAAGGAGATTTTTCCTAGTCGTCAGCAAAGAAGTAGTGAACCGCTTGGCCAAAAATCAACATCACTGAGTTAGTTTTCGTTTGTGGGAAGTAAGCCGAATCCATAAAGAGGAGCCGTTGAGGAGATGTCTTATGGGGAGTAGTACAGATAGTTAGGCCAATATTTGTAGCGCCAAGGAAAAATATCGCCTATCTGCACCCCAGGTGCAGAATGAAAACTTCACTCCCGATATAACAGTCGGAAGGATGGACTCAGCACATAGAAAATTCAATACAACGTTCGGTGAAATGAAAAGCAACGTTGGAAACATTAAGACTTCAATGGGGTTTCCGCTGTCGATTGCAGAGAGGAGAGCGGATAGGAATAAAGAGTGCATTTAAGGCCCCTACAAGGGGCAGAATTGTCTGACAACGTGATAAAAGAAGAAGGATATGTCGATAGGCAAGAAGTAGGGAATCCATTACTAGAATCATGGTTTAAAAGACATTTGGAAGATTATGATCACATTAGATAGAGGTAATAGACAACACAACATCGGGATTTCTAAAATTATTGCGGAAGTGACAACAAAACAACTGTTCGTGTTCATTTTTAAAATATAGATACTGGCGACATACCATCACACTTTCGGAAAAACGTCATCCAGATTGTAATGGCCGTCAAGTGAGAGAACTATCGCACAATCAGCTAAACAGTTCATGCAATCAAGCTGCTGACAAGAATAATATACAGATAAATCGAAAAAAATTCGAAGATCTGTTAGGTGACGATAAGTTTAGCTTTAGGGAAGGCAAAGGCACCACAGAGGCTATTCTTAAGTTCCGGTCGAAAGCAAGACGGAAGGAAAATCAAGACACGTTTATAGGATTTCTCGACCTGAAAAAAGCGTTCGACAATATAAAATGTGCAAGTTGCTCGAAATTCAGAGAAAAACAGGGACAAGATATAGAGAATACACAATATGCACAAGAGCCAAGTGGGAACAATAAGCGTGGTAAATTAACAACGAAGTATTCGAATTATTAAGGCTATAAGGCAGGGTTGTAGTCTTTCGCGACTACTGTCCAATTTATTCATCCAAGAAGCAATAATGGAGATAAACGAAAAGTTCAAGAGTGGGATTAAATCCATGGTGAAAAACTATCAATGATAATATTTGCTGATTACATTCCTATCCTCAGTGTAAGTGGAGACGAGTTACAGGATCTGTTGAATGGAATGAATACTGTAATGAGTACAGAATATTGCTTGAGGATAAATCGAAGAAAAACGAAAGTAATAATAAGTAGCAGGAATGAGAACAGCAAGAAACCTAATATCAGAATTGGAGGTCATCAAGTAGACGATGTAACGGAATACTGATACCTATGCAGCAAAATAAGCGATGATGGACAGAACAAGGAGGACATGAAAAGCAGATTAGCACTGGCAGAAAGAGCATTCCTGGCCAAAAGAAATCTGCTAGTATCAAACATAGGGGTTAATTTGAGGAAGAAATTCTTGATAATGAACGTTTGGAGCACAGCATTGTACGGTAGTGAGGCATGGACTGTGGGCAAACTGGAACAGAAGAGAATGTGATGCAACAGGAGAATGCTGAAAATTAGGTGAGTTGATCAGGTAGGGAGTTAGTTTCTCCGGAGAATCGGTGAGGAAAAGATACATGGAAAACTCTGACAAGAAGAAGGGAAAGCTTGATAGGGCATCTCTTAAAACATCGGGGAATAACTGCTATGACAGTTGAGGGAGCTTTACGGAGTAAAAACTGTGGAAGGAAAGAAAGATGAAATACATCCAGTAAATAATTGAAGACGTAGGTTGCAAGTGCTACTCTGAGATGAAGAGGCTGGCACAGGAGAGGAATTAGTGGCGGTCCGCATCAAACGAGCCAGATGACTGAGGGATAAAAAAAACGGGTAAAAATGTACGCTGCGGAAAGTGATAGTTTACTTCAAACAATAACATGAGTGAGGTCACTAACACGAATATTAAAAAGAATCTCCTGAATTTCGGTTAAACGATAAATCATAAAACCCAAAGGCTTTCAATTAAACTAAATACCTAGGGATTCGAATCACAAATACCTTAAGCTGAAACGATCAGGTAGAAAATGTTGTGGGGAAGGGGAAGGTTAGACTACGTTGCACTGGCAGAATAACAACATGGTACAGATGTACTAAAGAGGCAGCCTACACTACGCTAGCCCGTCCTCTCCTGAAGTGCTACTGAGCGCGGGTACGTATCAGATAGGATTGATAGAAAACATCGAAAATTTCAAATATGGGCAACTAGTTTTGTGCTACTCGAAATAGAGGAGAGACTGTCCCGGATATGATGCGCGAGTTGGCGTGGTAGTACTCAAAAACAAGTATTTAAATATTTTTTTTGAAACACAGGTTTTTGAAACGAACTAAAAAGCACTCAATACTTTTTCGTAGCCCCATTCAGATTTCTAGCCTTGTGCAGACAACCTCGAAGATTTTTGCATGCGACTTTTTATTAGCTGTAATAATGCTTTTGAAACGTAAAACGAAAAACATGGGGTGCATGCAACAGATAATACGAGAGTTTGCTGAAGAGTAATGCTTCCGAATTTTTTGTGTGACAACTGTAAAATCTTTTTAAATGAAACAAACTTTATTAACATTCTACATATTTATTTTTTATGTCTGTATATTTATATCTCAGAATACTCACCCTGGTGACCGACTCATTTGTCTCAAAGAGAGGACAGTTTATTGATGGTCTCATTGTAGAATATTTGGCTAATAGTTTCCGTGATCCGACGACAGTGATTGCCAAAACCTGAGTTTCTAATGATATGCGTTACTAAAGCGTGTATTCCTCCTGCTCACAAAAAACTCTGAGCGCATCGTGACGTATACCCGCCGAAGCCAGTTCCAGATCTTACCAATTTCAAGTGCGTCATTACGTTGACCAATAGTGATGTCGTTGACCAGTGCAGCCACTGCATCGTCAGAGGTCTGCTATAGGCTACGACTTTGTCAAATATGATGCCAGTGAAACCCGAAAAGCTACCTAGTCGTAAGTTTACATCTTGCTCCAGTTGGAGCTGCAAATGAACTGACGACATATCATAAGCCCGCCGTTGTGGCCGAGCGGTTCTAGCTGATTCAGTCTAGAACCGCCATGGTGCTACGGTCGCAGTTTCAAATCCTGCCTCGGGCATGGATGTTTGTGATGTCCTTATGTTAGTTAGGTATAAGTAGTTCTAAACCTAGTGGACTGATGACCTCAGTTGTTAAGTCCCATAGTGTTTAGAGCCATTTGAACCATTTCAACATATCACTCTAAAGTCGGAAACGGAATTCTGCGAGCAGAAATCGAAGTATTATGTTACTTTAAATCCGACTTGATTGCAAGTTTTTTTTATTATTCATATGACCGGTTTCGGTTCATTCAGAGCCATCTTCAGATCTGATATTTAAGTTACAGGAGTAACCCGTCCAATTCAGCAACTTTCACATGCTACGTCACATAAAAAAAAAATAATGTGAAAGTTGCTGAATTGGACGGGTTACTCCTGTAACTTAAATATCAGATCTGAAGATGGTTCTGAATGAACCGAAACCGGTCATATGAATAATAAAAAAAAACTTGCAATCAAGACGGATTTAAAGTAACATTATAAAATCACTGATTGCTGTCATCCCATAAGACATTATGTCTGTTTTTGCAAAGAAATCGAAGTGTTGTTCCTGCAATCAGACACTGAAATTTCTCCGTAGCGTCTCCTGTCCACCCTCCCAACATTTGGCACATCCTGGCGAGCCAATCGAAAAACTCTTACAGGTAGGTATAGAATGATAAGGATCAATTTTGCTGGAACATCCATCGCGTCTCCCGCTTCTCAATAATTTGGAAAAAAGCACGATCTCAGAGCGGTCTGTCCTATGAAATCCCCGTTTCCCCGAGCCAGTAGAGCTATGTCACTTCAGCTAAAGAAATGAAATTGTTTTGGCTCTTTCCTGCGGCGATTCAAAGAAGCCCATTATTAAATCCTCTGTTTCTTACACGAGTGTCCAGCTACAAGTAATTTGGGGCGGGAATGCACCCGTCTCACACCTTGTGAAATCCATACTCCTCTTCTGGTGTTCTGTCAAGAGCATAGGTTCATAAATGCCTTCCCGCCTCTCCCTGTTGCTGCCATAGCGACCATGGTGCCAAGCTGTACATTGTCTTCTCATCGACAGACTGGCGCCCTGCTCCCTCTGCGTTTCTACACAACACTTGTTGAAGTTAGTTGGCCAAGACATGCAATTGTTCTTTAGACAAATTCTTAGGACACGGGAGCAACAATCAGGCCGTCTAGAATAAAATAGCGAGCCCAGCCAAACCCAATTCTCAAAAAGTGAAATCGCTGCAACTACGTGATGTATTTGCAGTCACTGTTACTAAGATAATTAAATGAAAAGAATAAGTGGGTAATCGTTACTAAGAAAATAAAGAAATACATTATTTACGAAGCAAAGTACTTCAATTCACGTATCTCAGCATATAGCTGGCATACCAAAGGTGGATGATGTGAAATTCGACGAAACCATTAGTTTCGACGTTCTTCAAGGTCGCCAAGGAATGTCATGTAGACTTGTAACGTGGCAGAATAAATGAAGATCAATTTCGCACCTTACATAAGAATTTTATACATCGTAATGGGAAGGTGAATATGACATCTAACTTACTTCGGCGGTAATGAGCAGATTTGCCTATAAGTATGTAACGCAAAAGGGATGACACTCACTCGGCGGTATTAACACAGCATTCCTATATAATGTACGTCAATGAGCAGAAGGTGAAAGAAGCAGTAACAGGAAACGTTTTGTGTGGAAGCTGGCGCGGGCAGAAGCAGAGGCTGCACCACGGGAGGCATCACGAAAAGCTCTTATGGGGCGTTCCATGGCAGGAGTCAGTAATCAGACGGGTGACGCACACTGCAGAGCATGTAACGGGCCACCAGAAGTAGGACAGAAAGACGCTTTAGAAAACGGCTCTTCGGAATTCCAAATGGATACAGTGAATGAACAACGAATGGTAAACCTGTGATGTACACAAGTAACTCTTAGACATCTAGAGCGGGCACAAAACGTCCGATTGGTGGAAACGAACTAGGAAGGAGTAAAGTGCCGAGATTATGACGCTCCTATTGGTTGCAAAAAGCCGTGATGTGGAGAACGAGAGAACCCAGGTGGGAAGACCTCGGCTACGAGAAAGACAAGAGCGAAATTTTCGGGGACTCTTCTCTGAACTGGCATCAGGTGCACAACGGAGCCCATAGCTCTCTGTATGACAGAGGAGAAATTTGTGTGAACACTCGGTTCACTGCGCCTGACATTCAGCTAGATATTAGCTGTGGCGACGTTGAGCTTCAACTGTGGAGAAACGAACCAGCCAGCATTTTAATATTCACGCTGCTCCAGCCATGCATGTGCATATCGCTGTATTCCAAGACTAGGGAGAAGTACATGTTTTCTTGCATAACGAGCTTCTGCTGGAAAATCAGCAAAGGCTTAATTAGTTTTTATAGGAATTTCAGAGACCGAGAGCAGCCATGAAGATAACAGCTCATCGCAGCTAAGGTAAATACCATGAGCAGAGGCGTAAACTTGTTGGTTCACCAGGTTGCATCCACTGTAAACTCAAGCAACCTGGAGTAATCTTTTGCTCAACTTGTCACAAAACAAACCATCCTCTGTAGACTTGATTGTAATCCTAAATAGTACCAAACTTAGAACCGGAATCGGATCATTTATCATAGTACTGGCCAACATCATAATGTAGTCGTAAGAATAATTTTGTACGGAAACTTCTAGTTAAAATTCACCATTGTTGTGTTTAGGATTATTTCACTTTCGAGGACGAGATGCGATCGTTTGACAACTGTTCTAACATTGTCACATTATAAACTGTGTAAATGCGTGTATTTCTAGGATAAGATTGCAACATTAAACCAAAAATATGTACAGCTTACACAGCTGCTGTTCTGTCCTCAAAATCTTACACACTGCTTACTCGACTGAGCAACGACTTTCTTCACAGTAGACGTCGATCAATTGGCGTAACTTATCTTGGCAAAAGTGCTCACGCGTTAGCAGATGTGGGAAATATGAGAAGCAGAAGGCTGACATGTGTAACAGGCAATTTTCACGTTGTACGGAAAACTCAATTCGTTGTCTGTAAGTGTCCACATCATACTGGAAGACTACAAATTCTAGAAATAACAGTATTCAATTTGGATTATTCTCGTACTCTAATATTGTCATTAAACACTAGAAATTTTACTCTCGGCAGATTAACTAGTTGACAAATACCATATATAGAAGCAATCATTTTGTGATTGATTCGACACAAATGTCGCAAAAGTAATAGAAGTTTTGAATCTTGCGATGTCTCTGCTCGATACCTGTCAAGTGCTACGAATTGGCGAGAACGTTTAGGAACTTGAAGTAGACCAACGACTGGATACGTGTATAGAAAACTGCGAACGATCAAGTGGAGTTGCATGTGTTTATAACTGGCACTGTGCGCCTATTTTATAAAAATAGATCACTCACTCCACCGTTGAAGGAAAGTGTCAACTTGTTAATGGAGTTTTCTTACACATTAAAAACCATTTTTGAAACTATTAGCTCACACCTCAGTAACTTTGATGGTCTGTACATCGTTTACTGTTGCTGGGATCTATATTCCAGATCAAAGCACAGGGTGACGATTATTGAACTATAAATTAATTACAAACTTACTAATTACAAAATGCGGCGTGGACACACTTTATTCAACATGGAACGCCACTACAGATATTCGTATTTAGATTATGAGATGTTAAATGTGCCTGCCATCCTGGGCGAGCGTGTGGTGCAGATGTACAGAGAAATTCTGCATGACCCACTGAAGTGTCCATCGATGATGTCGATGACCTCCTGAATGGCTGTTGTCAGCTCATCAACGGTTTTGGAGTTATTGCTATAAACCTTGTCTTTAATATAGCCCCCAAGGAAAGGTGTCACATATCTTCAGATCAAGAGAATATGGCTGCCAATCGATGGCCTGTCAGTGGCCTCTTGATACCCTGGATCCAGAATGTGGTCCCCAAGGTATTCCTTCAGGACATCACTCTCCTCCCTCGATGGGGTCAAGCTCTCTCTTGGACGAAAGACAACTTGAGGAAATCAGGTTCACTTTGGATAATGGTGATGAAATCATCTTCCAAAACCTTGACCTACCGTTCGGTAGTCACTGTGCCATCAAGGAATATCGAGCCGATTATTCCGTGAATGGACGTTGCACACCACACAATCACCCGATAGGGATGAAGAGACTTCTCGATCGCAAAATGCGGATTGTCATTCCTCCTGAAGCCCCAATTTTGCTTATTGACGAACCCATCCAACTGAAAATGGGCTTCGTCGCCAAACCAAACCATATATGCGGATACTAAATCCCATAATGCCCCGCAGTCAACCGTGCGGTTTGAACACCTTAACGCTAACCTTTCAGAAGTTATACCTATGAAAATTTACATATTTCAACAATTGTCACCCTGCACATACAACGTAAAACAAAACCAAACATATAGAACAAAATCATTTTCAAATTTTATCTTGAAAATTTTTATCCGGTGTTCATTTTTTTATTGTTACGAGAATAAATCCATTTTGGTACTTATCTAGCATACTTTCATAGTATTTGCCATCGTCGTAGAGTTCCTCTAAAACCAAAAAATTAACCCGGAAAATTATACATTCAGATCAAAATAGGTGTGTACTTTGATTCGAAGGACACTTGCGCCCTACCACACTGATTATCAAATGTGGGCAAGATAAATTTTTTCTTGTTAGTGAAAATCTAATACTGCCCTTAATGGAGGACAGTTTCTGACATATTGGTTTTTAAATACATGAAAAATGAGGTTTAACCACGAAAAGGTTAAACTGCGAAAATACATTAGAAGCTGATACACAGGCCTAAAATCAGAGAACGTGAGAACAAAGGCTTAAGGCTGGACTGGACTTGCCCACTGTTGTTACTTTGCTACACAGAAGTGCCGTGCAGGACTGAGCGTGGAGTAGATTCAGACTAGCCGGCTAAACGCACCGCTGGAAAGGAATGTGGAGTGTAATTCGTGCACTGCTCATTTCGTGGTCTGCCAAAAGCCGCTTACCGCGTGTTCCCCTCTCTCCGCTGTCTGTTGAAACAGTCCTTAGCCGAGCTCTTCTATTTAAAGATTTACGACCTCGCAGCGCCGGCGTCTACCTTTCCAAGTGGCCCACAGTCAACAGTCAGCAAAGCGACGAGCAGGGACGGTGCTGTGAGGAGGGGGGGGGGGGGGGAAGCGGGGGAGTGGGTAGGGAGGGGGCTTATGGCGTATAATCACGAAGTACTTAGTTGCCATTGGCTGAGCGTTGAGATGGCGTGGTCTGTGCCTTTGCCATTGCCTACTGCTGGACACTCATTATTTATGACTCAAAAACACACTACTAGTTCTCATGATCATACCTTGTACAATTTATATTACTGAATGGAAAAAATCAAATCGTAGCTGAGAATTCGCTTCATGTCGTTGCTTAGCGAAACTTCCTTTATGCAGTTAGTTCCAAAGACACATATACTCTCCATTGATTGTAGGCCTTGCACAAGTACGCTTGCACTGAAACGTGACAGGGGGAAATCAACGTCTAACGAAGTTCTTTGGAGCGGTTGGAAGTAGGCTGTTTATGTTTTCTCTATGTAAGTAGGCTGTTTATGTTTTCTCTATGTAAGTAGGCTGTTTATGTTTTCTTATTGGCAACGTTACGTAGCGCTCAATATGAAAATCACTGGCTGTGCTGTGGGCAGTCTGTGTCTGCTTTGCATTGTTGTAATACTCGCCATTGTAGTGTTAGGCAGCTGGCAGTGAACAGCGTGTAGCGTTGCGCAGTTGGAGGTGAGCCGCCAGCAGTGGTGGATGTGGGGAGAGAGATGGCGGAGTTTTGAAATTTGTCATGAACTGCTATATTTATATATGATGATATCAAGGTAAATACATTGTTTGTTCTCTATTAATATCTTTCATTTGCTAACTATCCCTATCAGTAGTTAGTGCCTTCCATAGTTTGAATCTTTTATTTAGCTGGCAGTAGTGGCGCTCGCTGTATTGCAGTAGCTTGAGCAGCGAAGATTTTTGTGAGGTAAGTGATTTGTGAAAGGTATAGTTTAATGTTAGTCAGGGCCATTCTTTTGTAGGGGATTTTGAAAGTCAGATTGCGTTGCGCTAACAAAATATTGTGTGTCAGTTTAAGCACAGTCTTGTATAATTGTTCAAAGGGGACGTTTCACGGTGATCGATCACAGATGGGCCGGTAAAAGTTTGATAGGGCCCGTTGTTGCTATAACAGGTATGGTGGAATTTCTGAACTTCATTTGGTGAGCTCGAACGATGCTCTTAGTGAATTTAATGATATTTTTCTGTATAGTTCAAATGGTTCAAATGGCTCTAAGCACTAAGGGGCTTAACATCTGAGGTCATCAGTCCCCTAGACTTAAAACTACTTAAACATAACTAACCTAAGGAAATCAAACACATCCATGCCCGAGGCAGGATTCAAACCTGCGACCATAGCAGCAGCGCGGTGCGGGACTAAAGCGCCTAGCCACAGCGGACGGCTGCTGTACAGTGCTCTGTTGTTGGATACACTTTAGCATTGAGGTTTTCTAGGCCTCGGTGTATTACAACACTTAACACTGGAGGGAATCCTGCCGGCTGTCCATATATCCGTAAGAGTACGAGGGTGGAGATCTCTTCAGAGCAGGGCATCCCAGATATGCTGAATCATGTTCATGTTTTGGGAGTTTGGTGGGCAGCGGAAGTATTTAAAGTGAGACAAGTGTTGCTGGTGCCACTCTGTAGCAATTCTGGGCATGTGGTTGGTGTGTTGCATTGCACTGTTGGATTTGCCCAAATCAGTCGGAATGCACAATAGACATGAATGGATGTATGTGATCAAACAGGAGGCTTACGTACGTGTCACCCGTCTGAGTCGTATCTAGACGTATCAGTCGTCCCATATCACTCCAACTGCAAAGAAATGGTTCAAATGGCTCTGAGCACTATGGGACTCAACTGCTGTGGTCATAAGTCCCCTAGAACTTAGAACTACTTAAACCCAACTAACCTAAGGACATCACACACATCCATGCCCGAGGCAGGATTCGAACCTGCGACCGTAGCGGTCGTGCGGTTCCAGACTGTAGCGCCTTTAACCGCTCGGCCACTCCGGCCGGCCTCCAACTGCATACACCTCACACCACTAGAGAGCCTTCACCAGCTTGAACTCTTCCCTGCTGACATGCTGGGTGCATGTATTCATGAGGTTGTATCGATACCCGTACACGTCCGTCCGCTCGGTACAATTTGAAACGAGACTCATCCAATCAGGCAACATGTTTCCAGGCATCAACAGTGCAGTTGTCGGTGTTGATGGTCCCAGGCGAGGAGTAAATCTTGGCGCCGTGCACTCATCAAAGGTACACAAGTGGACCTTGGGCTCCGGAAGCCCATGTCGATGACGTTTCCTTGAATGGTTCGCACGTTGACATTTGTTAATGGCCCAGCATTGACATCAGCAGCAGTTTACGGAAGGGCTGCACTTTTGTCACGGTGGTTCCGTTCTTGCAGGATCTTTTTCCGGCCGCAGCGATGTCGGAGATTTTATGTTTTACCGGATTCCTGATATACACGGTGTACTCATGAAATGGTCGTACGGGAAAATCTTCATCGCTGCGTCCGATGTATTTTGTCCCATCGCTCGTGCCCCGACTATAGCACCACTTTCAAACTCCCCTACATCTTGATAACCTACCATTGTAAAGGCAGTAACCGATTTAAGAACTGCGCCATGCACTTGACTTATATAGGCATTCCCGGCCACAGCGCCGTAGTCTGTCTGTTTACATGGTAGTAGTGTGGTATTCTGCCTTAAGGTGGGTCCTGTCATGGGTTAAGCCTCTTCCACTTTTGTCTGTCCATAGCCAGGCTTTTGATTTCTGAATATTTGTCTCCTTTGACATTGTCCAGGATTTGATATCTTCTTTTTCCTCTTCCCCTCTTTCCCTCCACCATTCCTTCTGTTCCTTCCTGCAATAAACAGTCCCTCTTCAAATAATGTCCAATACAGTTCCGTTTTCTCTTTCTGATGACTTTCAGCATTATTGTTTCTTCTCCAAATCATCTTAATACTTCTTCATTCCTTACTCGGTCTTCCCATTTTACTTTCTCCATTTTTCTCCATATCCATATCTCTAGTGGCTCCAATCTTGTTTCATTTTCCTTCCTAAATGCCCTGGTCGCCGCAGCATACAGTGCAACGCTCCAGATGTAACATTTGGCAAGTCTTTTCCTCAGATCTTTGTTTAGTGGTCCGCAAAGTAATTTCTGTTTCCTCTTGAATCATACTTTTGCCATTGAAATTCTTTTCATAATTTCAGTTGATCAACGCATATCATCCATTATTACGCTTCCCAAGTAATTAAAGTTATTCACTTGCTCTGTTTCTTCTTCCCCTATTTTCATACGGAAATTTCGCTCCTTCTCTGAAATTATCAGGTTTTTCGGTTTCTTCTTGTTTATCTTCATTCCATATTCTTTTAATTTTATATATAGATAATCTAACATTTGTTCCATGTCTCTTTCACTCTGTGTGATCACAACCATGTCGTCTGCAGATCTTATACACTCCACTCTCCGACACTCTCTACAAGCGCCTCCCCCTCCATCAAAATTTTCATTTATAATTTCCTCCAGGTAGATATTGAACAATGTTGGTGATCAACGACAACCTTGCCTTATACCTCATCCCAGTTCAGTTCCTACACTCATCACACCTCCTATTCTTACTCCTCTGGTCCGAATATAAATTTCTAATTATCCGTCTGTCCCTCAAGTCAGCTTCATGTTTACTCAGGATTTCCTCAGTTTGTCGCATATGACACCGTCAAAAGCATTCTCAAGATCAATGAACACAACATTCACCTTCCCTTTCCTCTCCATGCACCTCTTTCCTATCACTCTCAGTAGCCCAATGGCATCTCTAGTTCCCACTCCTCGCCTGAAACCAAATTTTTCATGTCCTGTTACACAATTCAGCTTTCCATATAGCCTTATGTTGAGCGTCCTCAGTAAGACATTGGCCGCATGCGATATCTGGTTCACTGTTCTATGTTCCTCACACCTTTTGCTGTTCTTCTTTTCTATAGGTAGTAAGATACTTTCTGCAAAGTCCTTTGGCCATTTTCCTGTCATGTATATTTGATTACACAGTTCAATCAACTCCCCTTTCCCTTCTTTCTCCAATGACTTCAACAGTTCCGCAGGAATCTCATCAATTCCCATTGCCCTTCCATTTTTCATCTCCTTCATAGATGCTTCAATCTCACTAGTTGGTATTGCATTTCCTTTGTCATCATCTGCAAATTTATCTTCTTCTTCCATCAGAAGCTCTTCTTCACTTGGTCGACTGTCTGCAGCGTATAAGCAATCCACATAATCTTCCCATCTTCAAGCTATTTCTTGGGGTTCAGTCACCTTCTTATCGTCTGCTGCCTCTACTTCCTTTCGTCCATTGTTGTTCCTCTTTTCCCTGAATGTCGAATCCATTGCCTCTTTGTACATAAAGTTATGTATTCCTTTTTTCTTTAATTTCTCCATCTTGTCACACTTGTATGCTTTTCTGTCCTCCTTCCTAATTCATTATGTAATCTCCTGTAGTTGCGCTTCCCTTCTTCTGTTTTTACAGTTTTCCATTACCTGCGGTCATCCATCTTGGTTATCATATCTGGTGTTACCCATTCTTTCTTTACTTTTTTCCTCTCCTTGAGTCCAAGCGTTTCCATTATACTCAGCAGTTTGTCGTCTGCATGGGGCCCATGTAAATTTTATTTAATTTATTGTTAGATTTTCTGATTTTAATTTCAGGTACTGATACATTACAGTACCATGGAGTTTTGCTCCTAAATTTATTCCTAGAGTACTAGACTTGTAAAATAAATAAAAAATAAAGATGGTGCCAGGGAAAGACGAACAGCTATTTATCGTAATGCACTCAACAACAATTTACTCAAATATTGGTAAAACACACCAGTTCTGCCACTACCGGACAGACGAGAAAGTATGTAAAAAACTCATGGCTGGTAGTATTGAAAGAGAGAATAAGACAGGCATTGAATAACTCATAGCTTGCAGCAGGCCAGCAGGCCTGTTCACCGATCTGATCGTGCGAGCTGGCCCGCGCTCACTCCTCGGCAGGGAGCAAACCTATTCCGAAAGGTAATTACCCAAAAATAAAAATAAAAAAATGCTTTGATGTGAGTTACAATCATGCAAAATAAATACCCATTGTAATTTAAATTACGATTCGTCCTCGCATTATGATGACGTCGTGAACAGAAAAATACGTGATAAAATATACGTTTCCAAAATTGATTTTGAGATGCCTCCATAACTGCGTTTGTGCATTAGTTTAGGTAGAAGGCTGGCAGGTAACGAGGAAGAAGGCTTATTAAAGCAAAAATACTTCGCTGTAGAATATAAGCAATACTATAACCAGAATTTTTGCAGTCCACATTTATGTACATCTTTGAAATAAAAGTAATATCTCGGTAACATTTCGTATCGTGTTTTTCTCCCGTATTTATAGAAACAAGCTTGGATTGATCTTGGCGTGCTATCCGCCAGGTAATATATGCGTAGCGGCTCAGGCGTGTCCCACTCTTCGAGGGTGGCTCCTCTCAGGCCACCCATCGAGTGGGTCCGGCTACTGCGAAAAAGCGGTGCAAGGTTGAGCTGGACACAAGCGATATCATTCTACTTCATGTCAGCAAACAACGCAGGCCATTCCATTCAGTTGCCTCCTGCCTCCTGGAGTTAGACGTACATGAGGGGGTTGCTATATGCTCTCGCGTAATCGTCTTGGAAGATGATGGGCGAAACAGTAATTGTAGGGCTGTGAGACCTGAGTTTCTCCTGGCGTATACAACTTTCAAATAACTTCCGGGAATTCAGCCAGGTAACACTTTCAGCGACCTGGGCGGTCGCTGAAAGTGTTACCTGGCTGAATTCCCGGAAGTTATTTGAAAGTAATTGTAGGGCTGCTTATAGTGCAGATGATTTTGTCCCAATACCGCACGGCACACAAATTACACTCGATATGGTTGATAAGCGTACTATGATACCAATCCGAAATGTTGCTGACGTACCTTCTTTTTGGAACCGTGCGACTGTATCCCTGATACGTACATTAGAACATTGTTTCCTCCATAGTTTTCTAGACAAATCCGGCGGACACCACAGAACTCTAAGCCATTGAACCAAGTTCCTTTCGAGTTGCTGTTCCGCCCTTCTTACGTGTGCCTCATCGTTCTGGAAAGCTTTCTACTATTGCTCGTAGTGGACGGCTATAGCCAAAATTTACCTATGAGCTGTATTTTTAAAAAGGTAGATCGTCAATGCTTTACGTCTGCGATACTAGTAGAATGTTCGAATGACATCGTTGATGCGTGCGCCAGTTCGGTGGGCAGTGTCCCGGGCCGAAAATCTTGCTAGCCTTGATGTACCTTGAAATTATTCTTCTAAGCATTCATACAGACTTCACTGTCTGAACAAGTCGCACTGTCACGTTTACCGTAGGAAATGAACTGCATTGTTCATGTTTGCTATTTTCTACGCTACACGGGATGCACACAGCAGTTTCCGGTAGTCAGCAGGCTCTTGATATAGAAGTCATGATTCGTGTTGTGCGATGTGAATAATGCTGGCACGGTAACCAAATTCAAAGGTTTCACTCCAAAATGTTACAAAGTTTTGTTTGAGATCACTAATGTAACTGGAATCTTACTTTTAACAAACATCCATGCAATTCACATCTGTGTACACTCAGTGTGCAACATCGCATTACTGTACTGAAATGCAAACAGAAAGTATTCCACTGCCTGAAAATAACAATGACATTTATTCAGCATTTGAAGGGGGACGACTTGATTCTGACTCGAAGAAATATACTACATGTCTTGTAGTCATTGGATGCATTGCTCGTAGAGGTAGCTTGTTGGTGATAAAATTACCTAGGTATGTGACAACTAAACCAGGACACCTAGTATAGTTAAATAATGTCATCTGCACAGAAACACCTGTTGTCTATGAAAACGTGCGATGAAGAGAACAGGAATCCACTACTGGCCATTAAAATTGCTACACCATGAAGATGACGTGTTACAAACGCGAAATTTAACCGACAGGAAGAAGATGCTGTGATATGCAAACGATCAGCTTTTTCCAGACCATCCACACAAGGTTGGCGCCGGTGGCGACCCCTAAAACGTGCTGACATGATGAAAGTTTCCAACAGATTTCTCATACACAAACAGCAATTGGCCGGCGTTGCCTGGTGAAACTTTGTTGTGATGCCTCGTGTAAGGAGGAGAAATGCGTACCTTCACGTTTCCGTCTTTGATAACAGTCGGATTGTAGCGTATCGCGGTTGCGGTTTACCGTATCGCAACATTGCTGCTCGCGTTGGTCGAGATCCAATGACTGTTAGCAGAATATGGAATCGGTGCGTTCAGGAGGGCAATACGGAACCCCGTGCCGGATCCCAACGGCCTCGTATCACTAGCAGTCGAGATGACAGACATCTTATCCTCATGGCAGTAACGGGTCGAGCAGCCACGTCTCGATACATGAGTCAACAGATGGGGATGTTTGCAAGACAGCAACCATCTGCACGAACAGTTCGACAGTTCGTCGACGTTTGCAGCAGCATGGACTATCAGCTCGGAGACCATGGCTGCGGTTACCCTTGACGCTGTATCACAGGCAGGAGCGCCTGAGATGGTGTACTCAACGACGACTCTGGGTGCACAAATGGCAGAACGTCAATTTTTCAGATGATTCAGGTTCTGTTTACAGCATCATGAAGGTCGCATCCGTGTTTGGCAACATCGCGGCGAACGCACATTGGCAGCGTGTATTCATCACCATACTGGCGTATCACCCGGCGTGATGGTATGGGGTGCCATTGGTTACACGTTTCAGTCGCCCCTTGTTCTCATTGACGGCACTTTGAACAGTGGACGTTACATTTCACATCTGTTACGACCCGTGGCTCTACCCTTCGTTCGATCCCTGCGACACCCTACATTTCAGCAGGATAATGCACGACCGCATGTTGCAGGTCCTGTACGGGCCTTTCTGGGTACAGAAAATGTTCCACTGCTGCCCTGGCCAGCACATTCTTCAGATCTGGTCAATGGCAGCCGAGCAACTGGCTCGTCACAATACGCCAGTCACTACTCTTGACACTGGACTCGCATTCGGGAGGACGACGGTTCAATCCCGCGTCCGGCCATCCTGATTTAGGTTTTCCGTGATTTCCCTAAATCGCTCCAGGCAAATGCCGGGATGGTTCCTTTCAAAGGGCACGGCCGACTTCCTTCCCCGTCCTTCCCTAATCCGATGAGACCGATGACCTCGCTGTCTGGTCTCCTTCCACAAAACAACCAACCAACCAACTACTCTTGACGAACGGTGGTATCGTGTTGAAGCTGCATGGGCAGCTGTACCTGTTCACGCCATTCAAGCTCTGACTCAATGCCCAGGCGTATCAAGGCCGTTATTACGGCCAGAGATGGTTGTTATGGGTACGAATTTCTCAGGATCTATGCACCCACATTGCTTGTAAATGTAATCACAAATGGTTCAAATGGCTCTGAGCACTATGGGACTCAACATCTGTGGTCATCAGTCCCCTAGAACTTAGAACTACTTAAACCTAACTAACCTAAGGACATCACACACACCCATGCCCGAGGCAGGATTCGAACCTGCGACTGTAGCAGTCGCGCGGTTTTGGACTGAGCGCCTAGAATCGCGAGACCACCGCGGCCGGCATGTAATCACATGTCAGTTCTAGTATAATATATTTGTTCAACGAATACCCGTTTATCATCTCCATTTCTTCTTGGTGTAGCAATTTTAATGGCCAGTAGTGTAAATCTCAGGCAGAATCATTCCCACCTGCAAAGTTTCAGTTTCCCTGTATTGCGTCGGTAACATCTGTGCAAAAAGATCTGACAAATTAGGTGGACTCGCAAATTAAGGATGTACAAAACACGTCAAGAGAAAGTGAAAGTGCAAGCAATGGAGATATTACGAAATTTCAGCTCACATTATACAAGAAACAGTAACGCAAGGGGTGGGGAAATATTAGTACATGTTATCCATTTACGGGGCTTCAGTTCCAGAAAGCTAGATAGTTGTCCAGTACCCTATCACAACTCTCTAAACTAATACTCTACAGAAAGGTAATGAAACATATACCTGATTTGCTTCCCGGTGAGCGAGGGCACTGAGGATGTACCCACAAACGGATCATGAAAGATTGGGTGCATATCATCGTCTACGTGGACACGAACCTATGAACCTCTAGCTCACATGCGAAACACCAGATCCCGGCTCCCGTGAGTCTTCATTAAAATGAATGAATTTAATAAGCGTGAAAAAAACATGACAATTAAAATGGTGTAAATAGAAATGGCTCTGATCACTATGGGACTTAACTGTTGTGGTCAGGTGTAAATACAGACTGGTGTGCAAGACGTGAGGACGAAAATACCTTCTCTATGGCGTGTCTCTGCCGCGTAACGTAGCTCAATGACACTTGCCCCAAACGTAAAATGAATAGCTACACTAAAGCACAGAAGGTAGCTCGAAGAAACACTTATTGAGGTGAACAGCAATCATGCTTCTATACAAAGACAGTAATTACATTGGTGTCACGGAGATATGTGATGGTCACCTGGACTTTTCAATACGCGGAACATGATTCTTAATAGAGTGTGTGGCCAGCTTGTACGGCACTGTAACATGCTGCCATGCTCGCCGCAGGTTTCTTACGGCGATCGTGTGGTGGGGCGGTCTATTCCTACACCAGAGCACTTGGGTGGTCGATGGTGCATGTGCTGCAAAGTGTCCCGCCTGTGCCTTCTACATAGGTTCGAGAGAATTGTCGTTACAGTTAGTAATCGTGTCCCGGCTGTTGTAATAATGCCCAGACGACCCCCCATATTCAACATGACTTCAGTGTAATTTCTGTCCTTCAATGAAAGTGCGCCGGCCGGTGTGGCCGAGCGGTTCTAGGCGCTTCAGTCTGGAACTGCGCGACCGCTACGGTTGCAGGGTCGAATCCTGCCTCGGGCATGGGTGTGTGTGATGTCCTCAGGTTAGTTAGGTTTAAGTAGATCTAAGTTCTAGGGGACTGATGACCTCAGATGTTAAGTCCCATAGTGCTCAGAGCCATTTGAACCATTTTCAATAAAAGTGCAACTTACGTTCATCTGATTGAGCATTTCTTTCAGTTACTTTCTGTATTTCACACTAGCAGTTGTTTCTAGTTCCAAGTTTCATCAACTGTTACTTAGCAGTCCCGTATCATGCGAAAGTTGCTTTTGGACGTAAGTCTTACACACCAGTGTACAACGTCTTTTCGGAGAATAATGGCGAAATGATAACCGGAGTGAAAGTCAGAAATGTTTTATTTGCAACAGTTACTTCCATCTACGTCTCTACATAGTCGTCCGTTCGGCTTGCACATCTGTCGTTGTGTTGTACAAACGTTCCAATACCATCGTCATAAAAGGTAACCACCTGTCCTTTCTGCCATTCTATGCACTGGGCGGCAGCTTGTCTGTGCCACAATGTAGCCTTCGTAACCAATAGTTCATGTTATCAGAGATGAAAATCAGGAGGAGCCAGACCGGGCTGTATGGTGGGCTATCGAAGACTTCCCACCCAAAACGCTGTGGGAGCGTGTTCGTTGCAACTGCAGTATACAGCCGAAAACTGTCATGAAGGATGAAATGCATGACAGATACGTTACGTGGGCTGCATGAAATCACGCAAAATCTCATCACAGGCACCCATACATGGCGGTAGACACTACTCTCCAGGCATCTTTAAACGCTCACTGTGCGTTCAGAACTGAAAAGACCTAGGTGATGGGCTGAATGGGCATGCCACAGATAGAGACACTGCCCAACGCATCTATGGTAAACTTCATCAGATTTTCGCTGTGATTCACACTTCGCTCTCGGCCGGGCTTACTTTCCGCATAGCCCTAGTACACTGGTGTGCAAAACTTACGGGTGAAAGTAACTTTCGTATGATGCTACTGCTATGTAACAAAGCCAAGTAACAAAGCAAGATGAAACTTGAATCCTACAAAGAAGCAATTGCTACAGTACAGAAAGTTCGAAATGGTTCAAATGGCTCTGAGCACTATGGGACTTAACATCTGAGGTCATCAGTCCCCTAGAACTTAGAACTACTTAAACCTAACTAACCTATGGACATCACACACATCCATGCCCGAGGCAGGATTCGAACCTGCGACCGTGGCAGTCGCGAGGTTCCAGACTGAAGCGCCAAGAACCGGTCGGCCACCACGGCCGGCAGTACAGAAAGTAACTGAAAAATATACTCAATGAGCATATGTATATTCACCAGGGAAACCTACGTCGTCTGTGTTATCAAAACAAAGACTTACCGGCGGGCACAACACAACACACCATCAGGTCTCCACCAACGGCCGCCAGGAACCGCAACCCGTTCGCGGAGCCTGCAGAACGGCTACACCAGAGGTCGTAGATACATCCGCCAACGGGCTTCATAAGGCGGCGCATTGCCGGCAAAAGGTAGTTTGACGCACGGCGTGGAAGGATACAGAGCTACCGTCCCGGCAGTCACGGCCAGGTTCCTCTTCTGGCTGGCCTATCTCTTGGTCTAGTCAACGAACCTCTTGACGTAGTAGAACCGTTTGTGTTTGCTTCCCGTGAAGAGTCGGGTCTTTTTTCTTATTATTTGTTATTTTGTATTTGTGTCGATCAGTTCGAATCGAGTCGGTTGTTCTTTTGAATATTGTAAAACTGTTTCGTTTCGGTGAGTCCAATAAATTGTTTTCGGACTATTGATTTCCGCATTTCTATTCTGCTAGCGCAGATACTTCAGGAAGGTAGACTGAAGAAATATCAAGACATGTTAATAGGATCTGTCCATTTGGAAAAACTTTCGATGATGTAAAATACTGAAAAATATTTGAAATTCTGAGAACAACAAGGGTGGGATATAGGGAAATACGGGTGATATACAATACTAACAAGAAGCAAGGGATTAAAATTCAAGTTGAAAGGAAATCAATGATTCGCTGATGACATTGGTACTCTCAGTGAAAGTGAAGAAGACGTACAGGATCCATTGAATGGAGTGATCAGTGTGACTAATGAGTACAGAATATGGAATGAGAGTAAATCGAAGCAAGACGAAAGTAATGACAACTAGCATAAAGGAAACAAGTGGGAAACTTAAAACATCGTAATTGGGGATCATGAATCAAATGAAGTTAAAGAATTCTGCAGCAAAAAACCGATGATAGACGGAAAAAGGAACCTTAAAAATAGTGTAGCACTGGCAAAATATGCATTGTTGGCCAGTGTATGGCAGTAAGACATAGTTTGTGGGAAAACTAGAACACAAGAGAATTGAAGTATTTGAGATGTGGTGTTACATAAGAACGAACTGATAAAGTAATGAATGAGGAGGTTCTCTACAAAAACCGCGAGAAAAACACTATATGAAAGTCACTGATAGAAGAATCGACAGGATAATACGGCAACCGTTAAAATATCAGGGAATAAGTTCCCTGATAGTAGAGGCAGCTATAGACGGTAACAACTTGCAAGCCATTCCCCGCTTTAATCATAAATATAAAGACACGTTACAAACCTTATGATCTGTTGTGGCTTGCATTGTCGTATCTACTCCTGGACTACGCCTGTCAGTGTAGACTAACAATTTTGCGTTACCACATTTACTCTTCAACATCTGATCCACTGCCCAGGGGAAAATACGTATTTATGGCTTGCTCGTGCAACATGTACTTGAGGATACTATCCAACCAAAAAACATACAACTTTTAACTGCTGTAATTATATCTACAAATGAGTAAATACTGAGCTAGTGTTGTTCAATACACCGTCCTTAGTCACCAATAGAAATATCGGCATTTATATCTGTTACACCGGGCATTTGGAGGGTGTTACATGGTAGGTTTCCGAGTTAATTACATAGCAATGAAGTTATCCAATCACGCCGTTAACGCCCAGCAAGTACAACTAGCGTCAGTTGTTCTCATAGAGTATTTGATAGCGATTGAGGCTGCCCAATCTTTGGCTCGGGTACGATACTTACCACCGTTCCATTTTTGTATAGCTCTCTTTCAGATTTAGGAGGCTAAAGGAATACCACGCTTGGCACCCCCGCCTCTGGCGGGCGCTTGAATTGGCTCGCGTAATGGCCTGATTCGCAAGCATTAATGGCAATTAACCCTGAAGCTCTGCAATGTGTCGAATTATATTCTTAACAATAATTTCTCAGCAAAATCTACCCTGCAACACCCTTTCAAGCTTTCCAGGCCCTTTATGACTTTCTTATACGTACAGTGGCAATAACTGGCACTAGTGAAAGTATACTGTAATAGAAGCAAAACCGTTGAAGCATATATAGGTCCGCAAAGTAGCAGTTTGCCACATTCTTACAAATATGTGCTAGGGTCTTCAGTGAATTCTGTATGATGTATTGCTCCTTTTGGTACAAGTATGTTTGAACTTCAAACTTTCCAAGTTCCAGCCTAGTTTAGCTCAAATTTAACCCTTACTTACCTTAAAAGGAAATGCATTACTGCTTCAGTATGTGAAATGTTACAATTTTCTGTTCACTTTGGCCTAGTAATAGAGTAATTCCACGCGCCGTCCAGACATTTGTATGAAATGGTGCACTAGTTTCTACAATCAGCTAACAATTCTGTAAAACATATCGGGATCATTTCCTGAAACGTGATAAGGGTTATCATCAACAAGGAAGCAGTACTTCTCACATTTGTGAAGTCCGCAGACGTAATAATCGAGGCAGCTGATGTCAGGTGGCGATGATGGTCAAAAAACAAAAACCGGCACTGCTCGGTTTGGCCATCTCGGATAATATTAATTAACGTAAGAGACATCCTACATCAGCAGCAAAATGTGTTCGTGTCCTATAAACACCCACCTTACTTCCGAAGAATGTCCATTTACGTAGGGGTTTAATCGACAAATTTTGAAGAACCACACATTTGCAACTTCACTTGACAAGGAACCTCTTGAGTGGGATGTCGTAAGTTCAATCTTCAGTAACGCTCATTTGTAAGTGTTATGTTAACAGTTAGTTACTAATGACTCACCATGATTATCTGGAGGGCGATGGAAAATGAGTCTCTGGGAGGTATGGAGACCAACTTTTTAAGGGATGTTTATATTACTCACAAAATGATTATCGTCACAATCAAGGAACTTGTATCATGGGCAGTGAATGAAATTGGTGCGCCACTGTGATACAAAGGTTCGCTCCATAAAGAAAGAAGGTCAACTTCTTGGTAGTTATAAACCGTGCAGGACGTCAGCTAGGAATCCACTCGTAAAGAATTCATATAAAATCATATTGGCGTAATGAGGTGATGAGAACTGATGGATTGTGATGATATGCAATCGAATGCGAAACAGTCTGTCGTGAAGCTTATCGTGAAACTGCCTATCCTTTAAGACGCAGCTACAGATAGTGCGGGAATATGTTTCATAGGTACGGAAAAAATAAACATCGAGAGGCTGAAATTGTCGAATGGTTCCACGTGACATGAACTGCAATTTCACAAACTTTTCCGGAGTGACAGTTTGCTCTAATGCAGTACGATTTTTATACGCAGGCCAGGAATCAAACAAAAACATGTTATTTTGACGAGCTACTGGCCAAAAGCAATACTCGTACCGTAGCTATAGTTCTCTTGTGCCCATTTTCCCACTCTTGCTTGCTGTGGCGTAAATATTGCCCTTGCAGATTACGCACACGACAAAGAATAGCAGGGGACAGAGTATCTCCAACTACTCGCAGCACAGTAAACGACTTTCTAGCCACTGTACCAGCCAGATTAGCAGTTAACGTAATTGTATGCGATCGCTTTAATGCGTTAATGTTAGGTCATCTTGATATACTCCTTTAGTTCCTGTCATTTCCAGGCTCCGTTTCATCTGTATTTTTTCTTCAAATCTCGATTGGTCGGAGTTGAAAACAAATTCCTTATTGCACGATGGGATAAGTTTGTTTATTTCATCTACAAACTTTCGAGCTGATTCCGCAGTGGATATGATGTACATGTACAGACAAACAAATGATTACAATTTCAGAAAAAATGTATGACTTATTTCAAACAAAGAGCTACACATATTAAGCGTTGGTCCACGTCTGGCTCTTATACAAATACTTATTGGGCTTGGTATTGATTGTTAGAGTTGTTGGAAGTCCTCTTGAGGGATAGAGCGGCAAATCCTGTACATCTGGGATGTTTGATCGTCAACCCCCCGAACTGGTTGGGCACACCACCCATAATACATCAAATGTTCTTCATTGGGAAGAGATCCGGAGATTTTTGGACAACATGGTTGTGGAGAGAAGCAGCGATTAGTATGATTAATCAATAATTCAAAAACAGTCTTAATCGCATTTATTATTATACCGCCAACCGGTTTCTACCGGACGTAGGGGTCAACTTCCGGGCGTTTACACCATTGGTCAACTGCTGGTGGTGTCACACCTGTCTACATAACGGCAGGAAACTAGAAAGGAGTGACACCACCAGCAGTTGACCAATGGTGCAAACGTCCAGAAGATGACCCCTACGTCGGGTTGAAACCGGTTGGCGGTATAATAATAATAATAATAATAAAATCGATTAAGACTGTTTTTGAATTATAGACCCGGAGTTCTTGCTGGCCAATAACGGGCTTGACACACACGAAAACAAGCAGAAGAAACTCTTACAGTGTCCTGGCGGAAATTATCTTACGGAAATGTATGCCCAGGGTGGCGTACCATGAAGGGAAATAAAATGGGGCTTAGAGTATCATCGATGTAGCGCTACTGTATAAGGGCACCGTCGAAGATAACAACCAAAGGGGTCCTGCAATGAAATACAATGGCACCACAAACGATTACTCCTGGTCGTCAGGCTGTATGGCGTCCAAGGCTAATTGGTAGTTCACCGCTGTCCGGGGCGTCTCCAGCCATCTCATTGACTGGAGTACTGTCTTCAGTGATCAGTCTCGCTTATAACTGGGTCCCGATGGCCTATGGAAAACGTGTCTGGAGTGGCCCCGGACGGCGATCGGCTACCAACATGACTGTCGTCCGCTATACGACCAGCAACCAGAACTGATGATATGGGGTGCCATTTCATCTCACAGTAGGACATCTTTTGTTGTCATTCACGGCATCCTTATAGAAGAGCATTAAGTGGGCAACAGTCTACGCCCTCTTTTGTTGCCCTCCATGGCAAGCCATCCTGGGTTAAAATTTCACCAAGACAATGTCCATCCGCACACGGCCAGTGTTTCTGCTGGTTGTCATTATGCATGGCCAACAAGGTCACCGGATCTCCTCAATCGAGAATGTTTGGAGCATTATGGGCATGGCTCTTCAACCAAACTCGGGATTTTGACGATCCATGGAGCCAATTGGATAGAATGTAGCATACTTTCCCTCAAGAGGAAACTCAACAGCTCTATCGATCAATTCCAAGTCGAATGCTTTCATAAGGGCCAGAGGTGGATCAACGGATTACTGACTTAGTGTGTGAAAGCCTTTCTCTCGAATAAATCATCCAACTTTTTCTGAAACTGTAGTAGTTTTTTTGTTTGTTGTGGCGTTTACCACGGCACGCCATGAGGAAGTACAGCGCGCTTTGTCATCAGTCAGACATTTTCAAATCCTTCGCCATATTTATTGTTTTTTAAAAATTCTTAAGCCTACCAACTTCTTCCATCAAAAATTAATAATAAAACATAATTAACTTATATAAAAATGAATACCTCAAGATAATAACGTACTCAATACATAATATCGTTCTGGAACAAAACACTATTTGCCACAGTAGATGAACTGTACAAATAAATCCTCCACTACCCAAACAGCATTTAGTTGCCCTCTCTTCCTTCCTATCTCACACATAAGAAGATTTAAACATCCCAAATGTTAATAAATTTAGAAGGATATTTCAAATAAACACAGAACGAAACAAATGATTATTACGTACCTACAAAACAAGTGAGCGGACGATAGAATCCTAACGTTTTGTGACTTAATATATAATACTGCCTAATACATTTACGGAATTGCAGCCAGTGTAGGATTGTGGGCTGAACTGACCTCTCAGTTACGTCCCATAGATGTTCAATGTGTTTCATGTCGGTGGATCTGGGTGTCCACATCATTCGCTCGAATTTCTAGAATGCACTTCATGAAAATAGCGTGCAATTCACGTTCCGGGACATGGAGCACTTGCATACACAAAAATTTCATCATTGTTTGGGGACATACGTCCATGAATCACTGCAAATAGTACCGTTGTCAGAGCTAAGACAGAAGCAACACTGCGTGAAATAATTGCAGACATCAGTGAAGAACATACAACAGACGTATCCGGTAGGACAGTGGGGCAAAATTTGGCGTTAATGAGCTACGGCAACACATAACGAACGCGAGAGCGTTTACTAACACGAGGGCATCTCTTGCAGCGCCTCTTCTCGGCTCGTGGTTCAAATGGCTCTGAGCACTATGGGACTTAACATCTGTGGTCATCAGTCCCCTAGAACTTAGAACTACTTAAACCTAACTAACCGAAGGACAGCACACAACACCCAGTCATCACGAGGCAGAGAAAATCCCTGACCCCGCCGGGAATCGAACCCGGGAACCCGGGCGCGTCTCGGCTCGTGACCATATCGGTAGAGCCCTAGGTGACAGGATAATTGTGGCCTGGTCATATGTGTCCCGATATCAGTTAGTAAGAGCTGATGGTAGGGTTCGAGTATTGCGCAGACACGACGAATGCATGGACCCAAGATGTGAACAAGGCTCTGTGCAAGTTAGTGGTTTCTACAGTCAGTTCAGCTACTTGGAGACCATTTGCTGTGATTCACGGACGTCATGCCCCCAAACAATTATGAAATTTTTGTGGATTCAAGTGCGCCATGTTCCGAGGCGTGAATTGCTCACTATTGACTTCAAGATTTTGGACAGTCCGAGCGAATGATGTGGACATTCAGATCCACCGACATGAAACACATTGATCATTTATGGGACATAAAGGAGAGGTCAGTTTAGCACAAAATGCTACACTGTTACAAATTCACGGACGGCTAATGCGGCAGCATGGCTCGATATTTCTGGAAGGAACTTCCAGGACTTGTTGAGTCCCTGCTGTGTTGAGTTTCTGCACTACGCCGGGCAAAATGAGGTCCGACACGATACTACACCTGTCACTTCACTGGATGTGTAAACTACGCAAACCGATGCAAAATTTAGCGCTTTAGGCCAAACGTTGCAGTTGTATCACCGGTTCCCGTCAGATCACGGAAGCTAAGCGCTGTCGGGTGGCTAGCACTCGGATGGGTGACCATCTCGTCTGCCGGGCACTGTTGGCAAGAGGGATGCACTCAGCCCTTTTGAGGCAAACTGAGGAGCTTCTTGATTGAGAAGTAGCGGTTCCGGTCTCGTAAACTGAGATACGGCTGGGAGAGCGGTGTGCTGACCACATATCCGCATCCAGTGACGCCTGCAGTCTGAGGATGACACGGCGGCCGGTCGATACCGTTGGGCCTTCATGGCCTGTGCGGGTGGAGTTCAGTAGTAGAGTCTTAGGCCAAAAGTTATCTCAAAAGTTATCTATCCTCCAGAAGATGATATAATTTCGTAATAATTTTCAGGGAGAAAAATAACCAAAACAGCACTGAAAACAGCATAACAAATACTGAAACACGCTTGAGCAAAAAAAAAAAAAAAAATAAATAAATAAATAAATAAATAAATGAAATGTACGATAACGCGGAATTTCTCTCCGAGCTTTCTTATATTTCTAGTGTGT
This sequence comes from Schistocerca serialis cubense, assembly GCF_023864345.2. Lineage (NCBI taxonomy): Eukaryota > Metazoa > Arthropoda > Insecta > Orthoptera > Acrididae > Schistocerca > Schistocerca serialis. The sequence continues at coordinate 317,288,430 of NC_064646.1, forward strand.
TATAAGGATTTATACACTCCGACTTAGAAATAAAATTTTGATCGAGAGTACGAGGCGTAATGCTGGCGGCAACAGGAAGGCATGCTCCATACAGTGAGTCTAAGTCACTGTGTACAGCTCAGAGAGAGACTTGTTATGTAGCGCCGTCAGCGTCAGCTAACTTACGCTGAAAGCGATTTATTTTTTTCCGCGTTCAATCAGTGACATCCGCATTGCAGCACACGGCTGGACGCCATCGCCGCAAATGAAACCAGAAAAAGCATACAAGTTCCGCGCACTCATTACTTTTTGTGTTTGCATACTGTGACGCGCTCCACTGAAATTCCCTTCCATACCGCTTGAAATATATTTATTGCTTCAATAATTGTGTCCACCGCTGCAATGGCAGTAGAGTCCGGCAGCAGCAAGTGAAATTTTTGTCTTATTTTAAAAATACGGTCATTTTAGAAATTGTGTGTGTGTTTTTTAAACTCTCGTTACGTTTTTCTATGACGCACCTGTTTTCTCATTGGTCACACGAACGAGAAGAACTCACACGTGAAATAATTTAGAAATAATTCTTCGGTTACGAACGCAAGCAGACTGAGTCATTTGTCGTAGCTCTGGCTGCTGATGCAGAGGTTGTGCATGAAGTCTTACCATGATTTAAAAAAAGTAATTTATAGTGAACTACGCTAGAGATAATTAGGCTGCTTGTTGAAAATGGCTGATTGACTCGTCAGGGTTTCTACTACGGTACACGTCAAGTGCAATTTTCTGCAAATGGTAGCTACACCCATGCACTCTGAAACAATCTCATTTATTTCCTCTGTCTTATTGAAGGCGGTGTTATTTAGTTGTTAGGGTGTACTGTTGTCGCTAGGGCGTCTATGCAGGAGAAAGTGCAATATGTTTTGTGGTTTCCTGAAACTCAGGCGCCTATTGCGCTTCGGCGACGTTACGACGTGAATATGGTCGATATCGACCTCGTACGAAGAGCATCAAAATATAGTGGAGAAAGCTTAAAAAATAAACTGCCAGTGATGGTGTCAAGGCGACATGCAACAGAGTGGGAGTGAATGACGACACTATTGGTATCATGTTTACAACGTTTGGACGCGGTCCGCGGAAACCGACGCGTCGAATTACCAGAGAAACAGATATACCCAAGAGCACTGTAGTGACAATTTTACACAAAAGTCTCCACTTCCGGTCACACAATATGTAACTTCTGTAGGCTTCCCGCCTACATGATAGGCCCATACACGCTTAATTTACTAGGAGCGTGTTGGAACGAATCGATGCAGGCAATGACTACTTCAATAAAGCTTGTTTCTTTTTCTCCGATGAAGCTGCTTTTCACATCTCCTCGATAGCAAACAGGCAAACTGTCCTGATGGGGGTCGCAGAACCCATCTATCGTTTTGCAGCAGATAAGAGACATCCCGGAAGGGAGTGTATGGTATGGCTTAAAGCACAGCGCAGTTACTGGCCAATTTTTGTTTCACTGAATCTAACATAACGGAAACAGTTCCGCTGGACATGTTGGAAATTGTACCCCAGTTACAGGAGTTTCCACGATGGATAGTGTTTCAACAACATGGTGCACAGCAACATTGGCGACTATTTGATCACCAGTACTTGGCTGAAACATTTCCAGCTCTCCATAGCGTGCGAATGGATGGTAGCAAAACGTTATGGTGCCTCAGGGCGGTGGATGTAACCATGCTCTCCGCTGCAGACTAAGATGGTGCTACGATCTGATTAGCATGGCAGCAGTTGCGTAGAACGAGGTGGACGTCCGATGGAACTTACAAAGATTCGTCAGAATCAAGCTGAAAAGATTTCCAGGGTGTTGCAGGGTAGGTTGCGCTGAGTAAAAAATGCTAAGAAAATAATCTATGTTGCACGCTGTTTGCCGGCTGCTGTGGACGAGCGGTTCTATGCGCTTCAGTCCGGAACCACGCTGCTGCTCCGGTCGCAGGTTCGAATCCTGCTTCGGGCATGGAGATGTCTGATGTCCTTAGGTTAGTTAGGTTTAAGTAGTTCTAAGTCTAGGGGACCATGTTAAGTCCCATAGCGCTTAGAGCCATTTTAACCATTTTGCACTCTGTTGAATTGAAGTTAGCCAGTCTTGCCGTTGAACGTGGAAATTAAGGCGGCCGGCGAGATAAAATTAGTGTCAGTTCCTCTCATGACGTAGATGGTAGCACGCGTGACCGCTCAGCCTTTGGCTTCGGTTCGATTCTTTCTACCATCCCACGTACTTTGTTGTGCTAAATACGTCATGAGCCGATTACACGCAAGCGGTGGCTACAGGGATAGCAGGGGCTACGTGGGATGAACTGGGCGGTTTCTCACATTAGAAGATTTATGGTAAACACAAAAAGGGCATCATTCTAAAAGGGTGCAGGTCTAACACAGGAAGAACTAGATCTAGAAACCATCGGTATAACAGTTATAAAGTATCGTAGATTTGTTGGGAAATTACCAGAGCTCCAAGCGCTAACAGAAAATACTGATGCTCAAATTGTTATAAGCACTTAATGCTGGCTAAAGCCGGAGATAAGTTCAGCTGAAATTTTTCCGAAAGACCTAATGGTGTTCAGAAGGAAAAGGTTAAACGTGGAACACAGTGGGCGGTGGCGTGTTTGTTGCTGCTAGAAGTGGTTTATCTTGTAACCAAATTGAAGTAGATAGTTTCTGTGAGTTATAATGGTCAGAGGTCATTGTTGCCAACCGGAATAAAATAATAATTGGATTCTTTTACCATCTTCCAACTCAAATTATATTTTTGCTGAAAGGTTCAAAGGAAACTTAATTTCAAACACGTACTCGGCTCATTGAATTACAGTTGGTGCTGAGTTTAGTTTATCCTTGATATTAAGCGAAAATACGTGTTTAAATCCTGAGCTACGCATAAAACGTCATCTGAGATGATGCTAAGCGTATTCTCTGAAAACTATTTTGAGCAGTTAGTTCATGAGCGCACACGAATAGCAGACGGTTGTGAAAACAGACTTCACCTCTTAGCAAGAAATAATCTTGAGCTAATGACGAGCATCAAAATGGATACACAAACTAGTGAATACAGGGTTACCGTAGTGACACAGTAAACCATAATTGCCAAAACCTCCAAAAGTAAATGGAAAATATATCTATTCAAAAACCAGATAAAAAATCGCTTGACTCCTTCCAAAGTAACAATGTAAGTATAGATCAGATGTGGCTTGAATTCAAGAAACAGTATCGACAACAACTGATAGATTTATACCAAATATGTTAACTGCTGTGGCTGCTCGCTTTATACACTCCTGGAAATTGAAATAAGAACACCGTGAATTCATTGTCCCAGGAAGGGGAAACTTTATTGACACATTCCTGGGGTCAGATACATCACATGATCACACTGACAGAACCACAGGCACATAGACACAGGCAACAGAGCATGCACAATGTCGGCACTAGTACAGTGTATATCCACCTTTCGCAGCAATGCAGGCTGCTATTCTCCCATGGAGACGATCGTAGAGATGCTGGATGTAGTCCTGTGGAACGGCTTGCCATGCCATTTCCACCTGGCGCCTCAGTTGGACCAGCGTTCGTGCTGGACGTGCAGACCGCGTGAGACGACGCTTCATCCAGTCCCTAACATGCTCAATGGGGGACAGGTCCGGAGATCTTGCTGGCCAGGGTAGTTGACTTACACCTTCTAGAGCACGTTGGGTGGCACGGGATACATGCGGACGTGCATTGTCCTGTTGGAACAGCAAGTTCCCTTGCCGGTCTAGGAATGGTAGAACGATGGGTTCGATGACGGTTTGGATGTACCGTCCACTATTCAGTGTCCCCTCGACGATCACCAGTGGTGTACGGCCAGTGTAGGAGATCGCTCCCCCACCATGATGCCGGGTGTTGGCCCTGTGTGCCTCGGTCGTATGCAGTCCTGATTGTGGCGCTCACCTGCACGGCGCCAAACACGCATACGACCATCATTGGCACCAAGGCAGAAGCGACTCTCATCGCTGAAGACGACACGTCTCCATTCGTCCCTCCATTCACGCCTGTCGCGACACCACTGGAGGCGGGCTGCACGATGTTGGGGCGTGAGTGGAAGACGGCCTAACGGTGTGCGGGACCGTAGCCCAGCTTCATGGAGACGGTTGCGAATGGTCCTCGCCGATACCCCAAGAGCAACAGTGTCCCTAATTTGCTGGGAAGTGGCGGTGCGGTCCCCTACGGCACTGCGTAGGATCCTACGGTCTTGGCGTGCATCCGTGCGTCGCTGCGGTCCGGTCCCAGGTCGACGGGCACGTCCACCTTCCGCCGACCACTGGCGACAACATCGATGTACTGTGGAGACCTCACGCCCCACGTGTTGAGCAATTCGGCGGTACGTCCACCCGGCCTCCCGCGTGCCCACTATACGCCCTCGCTCAAAGTCCGTCAGCTGCACATACGGTTCACGTCCACGCTGTCGCGGCATGCTACCAGTGTTAAAGACTGCGATGGAGCTCCGTATGCCACGGCAAAGTGGCTGACACTGACGGCAGCGGTGCACAAATGCTGCGCAGCTAGCGCCATTCGACGGCCAACACCGCGGTTCCTGGTGTGTCCGCTGTGCCGTGCGTGTGATCATTGCTTGTACAGCCCTCTCGCAGTGTCCGGAGCAAGTATGGTGGGTCTGACACACCGGTGTCAATGTGTTCTTTTTTCCATTTCCAGGAGAGTACATCGTAGCGCCTACTGAATCGGCATCGCCACTTCACGTCCAACCAACATGAGATGCCTGCATCACAGGGCGTATATTCACCGGAAAAATCTACATCGTCTGTGTTGTCAACACAAATATCTACCGGTGGCCATAACACAACACCAGGTGTGCACCAACGGCCGCCAGGGACCTCTACCCGTTGACGGAGCCTGCATAACAGCTTCACCAGAGATCGCACCTGGCCCAAACTACTTCGGTGCGCCAGATATTGCAAATAGTTGCGGCAGATGCGTACATCCGCCAACGGGCTTTATAGGGCGGCGCACTGCCAGCAAAAGGCAGTTTGGCGCATCGCTTGGAAGTATACAAAGCTGCCACCCCGGCAGCCACGGCCAGACGCCTCTTCTAGCTGGTCGATCTCTTGCAGATGGACTTGGTATAGTCTTGACAATGTAGAATTGTTTATTTTGATCGATCCCTATGAAGAGGCGGGTCTTTTACATTATTATTTATTATTTTATATTGGTGTCGGTCCGCAGCTGGGATCGAGTCTGTTGTTCTTTTGGATATTGTATTATTGTTTCGTTTTGGTGAGTCCAATAAATTGTTTTCGGACTTGTGTTTCCTGTATTTCTATTCTGCTAGCACAGATACTTCAGTGAAGATGAATTGGTTTAAGAGTTTGCTCGGTTGTTAACCGCTATGGCAGACGGTATTGAAGGTATTGATGTACCCTCAGCGCGAGTTATAGAGCTACTCTGTTATTTCAGACCGCTGGGTTTGTCAGAGTGGCCCCACACTTCCACCTCCCAGTTACCTAGATCTCAATTTCTTATTCGTTATTGTGGTGCTTGACAGTCTACGCCACCCCTGTGAAGCACGTCCAGACACTTCGGGATCGCCTTTTCAGTGCATGCCGGCACTTAACAGCAACAACAACAACAACAACAACAACAACAACCGGGTGTATTTCAAAAAGTGCGTCATTCCTTACTCCGAATGTCAGAGTAATGTGATAAGTCTCTTTTGGTTAAAACGATACAAGTGCAGGCCAGGTGGCTGTGGGTTGGAAGGCTGCACCGGGGAACATGAAAGGGGAGCAGCATTCGCAGTTACATTCGTTGACTTTATATTAAAATTAAATTACAGTTAGAAACTTTTCCAGTTGGTTAAGAAGAAGCTTTAAACAGTAATTTTTTTAACTCCAAGGCAACGAAATATTGACTACGGACATCGAACCTCAAAACAATTAATAACAAGGTACTCAGGCAGTTAGCTCTTTTAAATAGCCGAGAGATATCGCAGCAGTAAGTAGTTTGGTGACTCTATCGCACAACATCAAATGTCAAGTACTGGTTAAAAACAGTCTTGGTTGCAATTTCAGTTTTTTTTATTTTTCAACTAAGCGTTTCGTCTTATTTAGGCATCTTCAGGTTGATCTTAATTTTTTAGACAGTGTAGCCAAAGGACATCGTCGAATACATCAGAACCAACATCGCCTTCGTTAAACACTGTCTACACTGTCTAAAGGATGTCTAAGAAATACCAAATTAAGATCAACCTGAAGATGCCTAAATACGGCGAAACGCGAAGTTGAAAAATAAAAAAATAAAATTGCAACCAAGACTGTTTTTAACCAATACTGTTAAGCACTGGTTTGCTGTATGCCACAAATGGAATGGAAGAATTTTTGTTAAATGACAAGCCTTATTCACAACATTACGTTTTAAAATTGTTTAAATTTTACAGCAGAAACATAATGATGATAAACTGCACTTAAAATTGATGCTCATCTAATTAATATTTTTTCCCACACAATAACGATGACAAGAGCTTATACAAAATCTGTTTTCTTTTTAAATAGAAATTTTCATCTGAGAACAGAAATAATGTTAAAGTTGCTCTTAAACAAGGCTCAAGTAATTAATAATTTTCCACTACAGAATAACAAATCATCTTAAATAGTTAAAATCTTTTTATCTCACACAACAGTAATGACAATTATGCAAAATAACTTTCTTTGAAGAGTTAAAAAACTGAAACAGTAAACCAGTTGACAGTGCTGCTAACGGCAATAAAACCCGCGGCCACGCCCAGAGGCACACCAATGCTCTTGCCTACAGATGAGATAAACTTTATAGCGCCGCTGAAGTGGCTAATGGCCGGAAATTCAGGAAGCATCCACACCTATAACACTCTAAGTTTGGACATGAGCGACCGATAAAAGAAGAAATATATAGTACCTTGTTACGGACAAATGTTGCGTTGAGCACCTCCTATAACAAGTGTCATGAATGGACGTCAGGGTGAACCTCTCCTATGAACAAGTGTTCAGATCGCAGAGAGTACGCATATGTCAATCCATGTTTATTGACCATTTTTCCTTTGTTTTGGTGGACACAACAACATTTGAAAGCATTCGACATTCTTTTTTGACACCCTGTGTATCAGTGAGCCCAGCCAGAATAATGCCACGTATGTTGCATTAATTTCCTCGTATCTCTGCGACGACAACGGGTTGCACATTCCGTGCCATTTGGACCAATGTCCCGCGTCTCTACGTGATACACATCAGCTCTCTGGTTACCGCAGCACTGCACCTCCCGGAAGTCGAAACTGGATGGCGGCTGGGATAAAAAAAATGGCTCTGAGCACTATGGGACTTAACATCTGAGGTCATCAGTCCCCTAGAACTTAGAACTATTTAAATCTAACTAACCTAAGGACATCACACACAGCCATGCCCGAGGCAGGATTCGAACCTGCGACCGTAGCGGCCTGACCGTTCCAGACTGAAGCGCCTAGAACCGCTCGGCCACAGTGACCGGCGCGGCCCGGCAATCCTTTCCGATTACATGAGATAAGTCCGCAAAAATCGTTTCATCCACCTCAGGCAGCTACAATTTGAAATTTATATTTACCAGCATTGCATTTAAGTTAATGTTTTTTCGGGAAATAAAGAAACATTTGTAACTGGACCGATGTAGTGGTAGGACTTTCGCTCCCATCCGTCCCGAATGCTAATGCAAAATGGGAAAGGAAGAAGGATTAGGGTTTTATGTCCCGTCGACATTCGGGTCATTTGAGACGGAGCATGGGATCGGAAAGTTTCAAACATGGGGAAGGAAATAGGCCGTTTAATTTCATATGAATCATCTTGGCATCTGCCTGCAGCGATTCAGGGAAATCACGGAAAACTTAATTCTTTATAACCGGACGTGAGTTTGGGCCGTCGTGCTCCCGAATACGAGTGCAGTGTGATGTTCAAATGTGTGTGTGAGTTCTTAAGGGACCAAACTGCAGAGGTCATCCGTCCCTAGACTTACACACTATTTAAACTAACTTAAACTAACTGATGCTAAGAACAATACACACACCCATGCCCGAGGGAGGACTCGAACCTCCGGCGGGAGGGAGTCCAGTGTGATAAACTCTGCGCCACGTCTCTCAGTTCCTGCACTTTACCCAGCCCCTCTATTCTTAACTGCCTGTGATAGCCCCGGGGGATGCGCGAGTTGACCTAGTGTCACATTATTCAGGAATTTACACTGGTCTTCCCTTCCTTTCCACGTATTCGGATGCAGCTCTTTACTGATCCGCAAGTTCCGTGAAAGGACACTAGTACCGAGAGATTATACGCGTTGAAAACAAATGCCGACTTCTTGCTAATCCGTGCTCCTACGGTTTCTGAATTAGCTCACCGCACGCAGTGAAGCCACCGCCCAACAAGCCCTGTGGAATGAGCAGCGAGGAGGCGGTAACTCTGCCGCCACGGCTGTAAGGTCGGATCGTAAAAGTTTAAAGAGAGGAGCGGGGAGGGACGGCTCGGGGTGAAGTCGACGACTGAGTATTAGGCCGTGTAGGAAGGGGCGGCCTGCCCGTGCTCTGCTGTGCTGTGAGAACCTAAGCGGCGTTCGGGGATCCCCGAAATGAGAGCCGGGGATTACTGCGCGCCTCCCGACAAACAGGCACCAGCACAGCACTGCATCTCGCCGCTCTCCGTGCTTTTATTTAGCAGATTTAGAGGCGTAGACTGCTTTTGCTGAGCAGTAACACCCCACAGCGTGTCGTCCTTCTTCCACGGAACTGCCATGACGAGACAGAGAAAACTGATTAGAACTCTGTATCAGTAATAAATCATTCTACCAGCTTACATAACCAATTTTTGGAAATGGATCCTTCCACATAGCGCCGCCCCCAACCATCTCAGTTCCCAGGTATGTAACTTGCCGTCGCTAATCCTTTTAATAGCTCCTTCTTTATTAGGCTTGCTGCTTGCTTAAGATAATAAAATAACATCTTCTTTATGCTTTTACCACGCTCCAGGCAAATGCCGGGATGGTTCCTTTGACAGGGCACGGCCGACTTCCTTCTCCATTCTTCCCTAATCCTATGAGACCGATAACCTCGCTGTTTGGTCTCTTCTCCCAAACAACCAACAACCAACATAGCTTCACGATAAGCTTGTTTCAGTATTTGTGCCATTGTCAACTTTTCCTGTAGACCTCACATTTATTTTTCATTTAATTTTAGATCCGTGTAACAGTACTATGAGATTTTTATCTTGTACTGCACTTGCGTCTAGGTGGAGTGACGTCCACAGAAAATTAAAGAAACATAACTTGATTTTTCTCTCTGACGAAATTATTTCTGACTACTGGTAATACTACTCATTTACTTGTAAATGTAGTGCATCAATGGAACTATTTGTCATGTGACAACTGTCAAAAAATGACATGAACGTTCTGTAGAAGAGAAATACGTAATTACATTAACAACGTAGTAAATATAAGAAGTTACATTCCATGATGGTTCAAATGGTTCAAATGGCTCTGAGCACTATGGGACTTAACAGCTATGGTCATCAGTCCCCTAGAACTTAGAACTACTTAAACCTAACTAACCTAAGGACAGCACACAGCACCCAGCCATCACGAGGCAGAGAAAATCCCTGACCCCGCCGGGAATCGAACCCGGGAACCCGGGCGTGGGAAGCGAGAACGCTACCGCACGACCACGAGATGCGGGCTCATTCCATGATGTTTTACGTACGTCTCTCCATGTAGACGTAAGCACAATATAAGATAAAAATCTCATAGTACTCTTATACAGAAGCAGGATAAAATGATATATGACCGAGCGGTTCTAGGCGGCCGGCCGGTATGACCGAGCAGTTCTAGGCGCTTCAGTCTGGAACCGCGCGACCGCTAGGGTCTCAGGTTCGAATCCTGCCTCGGGCATGGATGTGTGTGATGTCCTTAGGTTAATTAAGTTTAATTAGTTCTACGTCTAGGGGACTGATGATCTCAGATGTCAAGTCCCATAGTGCTTGAAGACATTTGTATTTAAATATGGTTCAAATGGCTCTGAGCACTATGGGACTTAACAGCTGTGGTCATCAGTCCCCTAGAACTTAGAACTACTTAAACCTAACTAACCTAAGGACATTACACACATCCATGCCCGAGGTAGGATTCGAACCTGCGGCCGTAGCAGTCGCACGGTTCCGGACTGAGCGCCTAGAACCGCTAGACCACCGCGGCCGGCTGTATTTAAATATAACGTCAACAGCAACAATTGAAAATGGCACAAATGCCGAAACAAGTTAGTCGTGAGTCTATGTACAGACATCCTAGAAATAAACTATTTGCAGCAAATTTTTTTTAAAAGTATGAAGAAAATTTCATGTTATATTCTTACTTTTAATAGATCACAGTTACCTCCGACATACGAAGGCGTATTGAAATGTAATAGCCTCGAATGTTTTATGTGGCAATTATTAAGGTACTTTCGATGAAACAAACGTTATTAACATTCTACATCTTTATTCTTCATGTCCACATATTCCAGCCCCTGCCGCTAAAGGCCTCCGAATTGTAGTGTGGAATATGTCGGCGTGTAGCGTAGCTATTACGGTGTGTGCTGTAATCGAGTTTCGAACTGGAAGTGCTCGTACACACATGGAGTACCTTCTTCTTCAGCATGAACGTGTGAGACCACACACACGACCTCTGCGACAACAATCCGACTCCTTGGGTTCAGTGTCATCGATCATCATCCATACAGTGCCGACTTCGCCCCATCCGTTTTTCGTCAGTCTCCAAAACTTAGAAAACATCTTCGAGCGCTTCAGTGATTAAGCGATGCAAGCAGAGATGTGGACGTGGCTCCGTCAACAATGTGAAACATTCTACAAGTGGTCTCTAGATCAGAGAAATGTGTTCGTTGCCAGGGTGACTATGTTAAGATACAAATAAGTAGATATGAAGCATAAAAATGTAAAATGTTAACAAAGTTTGTTTTATTTTATAAGATTTAAGAATACTCACATAAAATATTCGGAGACACTATTTCTCAGAAGCCCCTCGTATCAACAGTTACATGTATTATCAATAATATCGTGCTTAATTGAAAAGTTATGGACTTTTTGTCTCAAAAATCGAAAGTTGCATCTGGAATTCTGGGAAGGAAAACGAATAGAATTAAAGCAAGCTGGATGGCGTTCACTGACGATTCTCTAATACTTCCAGGAAATGTGACACGAGTAGCTACTCAAGTAAATATTTTGGGAAAAATAGCAGATGAAATGGGTATCAAAATTTCCGCTGAAAAAATTAAATTCATCATAATTACAAAAAATGTGGGGACTTATAATTACACTTAAGAGGAAATAGAGCAAGTTATTAAATAAAAATATCTTACAGAAACGATAAAAGAGAATGGACCAGTAAAATTTACAAGCATTTTGAATAAAAAAAATAGAAAGTATATATGGTTTCACTAAAAAAAAATTTCTACAACAGTAAATGCATGTTGTTGTTGTTGTGGTCTTCAGTCCTGAGACTGGTTTGATGCAGCTCTCCATGCTACCCTATCCTGTGCAAGCTTCTTCATCTCCCAGTACTTACTGCAACGCACATCCTTCTGAATCTGCCTAGTGTATTCATCTCTTGGTCTCCCTCTACGATTTTTACCCTCCACGCTGCCCTCCAATGCTAAATCTGTGATCCCTTGATGCCTCAGAACATGTCCTACTAACCGGTCCCTTCTTTTTGTCAAGTTGTGCCACATACTCCTCTTCTCCCCAATTCTATTCCATACTTCACCATTAGTTATGTGATCTACAAAAATGGCTCTGAGCACTATGAGACTTAACATCTGTGGTCATCAGTCCCCTAGAACTTAGAACTACTTAAACCTAACTAACCTAAGGACATCACACACATCCATGCTCGAGACAGGATTCGAACCTGCGACCGTAGCAGTCGCGCGGTTCCGGTTTGAGCGCCTGAACCGCTAGACCACCGCGGCCGGCTGTGTGATCTACCAATCCAATCTTCAGCATTCTTCTGTAGCACCACATTTCGAAAGCTTCTATTCTCTTCTGGTCCAAACTATTTATCGTCCATGTTTCACTTGCATACATGGCTACACTCCATACAAATACTTTCAGAAACGACTTCCTGACACTTAAATCTATACTCGATGTTAACAAATTTCTCTTCTTCAGAAACGCTTTCCTTGCCATTGACAGTCTACATTTTGTATATTCTCTACTTCGACCTTCATCAGTTATTTTTCTCCCCAAATAGCAGAACTCCTTTACTACTTTAAGTGTCTCATTTCCTACTCTAATTCCCTCAGCATCACCCGAGTTAATTCGACCACATTCCATTATCCTCGTTTTGCTTTTGTTGATGTTCATCTTATATCCTCCTTTCAAGACACTGTTCATTCCGTTCAACTGCTCTCCCAAGTCCTTTGCAGTCTCTGATAGAATTACAATGTCATCGGCGAAGCTCAAAGTTTTTATTTCTTCTCCATGGATTCTAATAGTTACTCCGAATGTTTCTTTTGCTTCCTTTACTGCTTGCTCAATATACAGGTTGAATAACATCGGGGAGAGGGTACAACCCCGTCTCACTCCCTTCCCCACCATTGCTTCCCTTATAACTGCCATCTGGTTTCTGTACAAATTGTAAATAGCCTTTCGCTCCCTGTATTTTACCCCTGCCACCTTTAGAATTTGAAAGAGAGTATTCAAATCAACATTGTCAAAAGCTTTCTCTAAGTCTACAAATGCTAGAAACGTAGGTTTTGCTTTCCTTAATCTTTCTTCTAAGATAAGTCGTAAGGTCAGTACTGCCTCACGTGTGCCAACATTTCTACGGAATCCAAACTGATCTTCCCCTTGCAGTTTCTTCATTCGTCTGTAAAGAATTCGCGTTAGTATTTTGCAGCTGTGACCTATTAAACTGATAGTTTGGTAATTTTCGCATCTGTCAACACCTGCTTTCTTTGGGATTGGAATTATTATATTCTTCTTGAAGTCTGAGGGCATATATCGCCTGTCTCATACACCTTGCTCACCAGATGGTAGTGTTTTGTCAGGACTGGCTCTCCCAAGGCCGTCAGTAGTTCTAATGGAATGTTGTCTACTCCCGGGGCCTTGTCTCGACTCAGGTCTCTCAGTGCTCTGTCAACTCTTCACGCAGTATCGTGTCTCCCATTTCATCTTCATCTAAATCCTCTTCCATTTCCATAATATTGTCCTCAAGTACATCGCCCTTGTATAGACCCTCTATATACTCCTTCCACCTTTCTGCTTTCCCTTCTTTGCTTAGAACTGGGTTTCCATCTGAGCTCTTGATATTCATACAAGTGGTTCTCTTTTCTCCAAAGGTCACTTTAATTTTCCTGTAGGCAGTATCTATCTTACCCTAATGGGGTAAGCCTCTACATCCTTACATTTGTCCTCAAGCCATCCCTGCTTAGCCATTTTGCACTTCCCGTCAATCTCATTTTTGAGACGTCGATATTCCTTTTTACCTGCTTCATTTACCGCATTTTTATATTTTCTCCTTTCATCAATTAAGTTCAATATTTCTTCTGTTACGCAAGGAGTTCTACTAGCCCTCGTCTTTTTACCTACTTGATCCTCTGCTGCCTTCACTACTTCATCCCTCAGAGCTACCCATTCTTCTTCTACTGTACTTCTTTCCCCCATTACTGTCAGTTGTTCCCCTATGCTCTCCCTGAAACTCTGTACAACCTCTGGTTCTTTCAGTTTATCCAGGTACCATCTCCTTAAATTCCCACCTTTTTACAGTTTCCTCAGTTTTAATCTACAGTTCATAACCAATAGATTGTGGTTAGAGTCCACATCTGACCCTGGAAATGTCTTGCAATTTAAAACCTGGTTCCTAAATCTCTGTCTTACCATTATATATTCTATCTGATACCTTCTAGTATATCCAGGATTCCTCCATGTATACAACCTTCTTTCATGATTCTTAAACCAAGTGTTAGCTATGATTAAGTTATGCTCTGTGCAAAACTCTACCACACGGCTTCCTCTTTCATTTCTTAGCCCCTTATCCATATTCACCTACTATGTTTCCTTCTCTCCCTTTTCCTACTCTCGAATTCCAGTCACCCATGACTATTAAATTGTCGTCTCCCTTCACTACCTGAATAATTTCTTTTATCTCATCATACATTTCTTCAATTTCTTCATCATCTGCAGAGCTAGTTGCCATATAAACTTGTACTACTGCAGTATGCGTGGGCTTCGTGTCTATCTTGGCCACAATAATGCGTTCACTATGCTGTTTGTAGTAGCTTACCCGCAAACCTATTTTTTTATTCATTATTAAACCTACTCCTGCATTACCCCTATTTGATTTTGTGTTTATAACCCTGTATTCACCTGACCAGAAGTCTTGTTCCTCCTGCCACTGAACTTCGCTAATCCCCACTATATCTAACTTTAACCTATCCATTTCCCATTTTAAATTTTCTAATCTAACTGCCCGGTTAAGGGATCTGACGTTCCACGCTTCAATCCGTAGAACGCCGGTTTTCGTTTTCCTGATGACAACGTCCTCTTGAGTAGTCCCCACTCGGAGATCCGAATGGGGGCTATTTTACCTCCGGAATATTTTACTCAAGAGGACGCCATCATGTTTTATCCATACAGTAAAGCTGCATGCCCTCGGGAAAAATTACGGCCGTAGTTTCCCCTTGCTTTCAGCCGTTCGCAGTACCAGCACAGCAAGGCCGTTTTGGTTAACGTTGCAAGGCCAGGTCAGTCAATCATCCAGACTTTTGTTCCTGCAACTACTGAAAAGGCTGTTGCCCCTCTTCAGGAACCACACGTTTGTCTGGCCTCTCAACAGATACCCCTCCGTTGTGGTTGCACTTACGGTACGGCCATCTGTATCGCTGAGACACGCAAGCCCCCCCACCAACGGCAAGGTCCATGGTTCATGGGGAAGAGTAAATGCATATGTACAAAAAATCTAAAATATTCTACCACAGAGGTAAGACCAAAAAGTTTATGTGCATTTGAATTTTTAACGATTATCTATAAGCTAGTCAGAATAAAGGCACTTGAACTACGGACTATCCGAGAATTAATTTGTGCCATATAAACTACTGAATATTAGGAAAGGAGCTCTACGAAAATAGGAGGTTTGCGGATATTCCCGTTACAAAATTCTAGGACTTGTAGAGTGGAATGAGTACAAAATATTTCGAAAAGAAACCCATGTCCGGTAATGTATCGTTTCCTTTCTACGATGGTTTTAATTTAGATGTTTAACTCATCCACATCTGCTGGAGGAATTTAATTGGGCGTGACGCAGTACAATTATTAGGTAACAACTCTAAACAAGACGGAACGAAACATCCACTTATAACTGAAGCGTATTTATTTGTATGAATCCTTAGTTTACATTATTGCAAAACGAAAAATTGCCCAGAATATGGTATAGCACCGATGCATTATAAAAGCGGCTCTATGTGGCGACCATCACCATTGTTGCAGACATTGGTACGTACGAAACATGTTCTGGTACACACTGTCAATTCCAGCTGGTGTGTCTTCAGTCTCTAGTGGAGCGGCCAGGACTTGTGCCAGCAGATCTTCCTCTGTCTCTACAGGCAGCTTGTAAATTAAACTCTGAGGTTTTTCTCTTCCCCTCAGCAGGCGCTGATGCGTTACGCATCTGAATTGAAACAGTCGTAGAATGAGACCGGTACGTTTCTGGATTTGGGTTTCTATTTAAATTTTATTTTCTCGCTCCCCTCCACAAGTCCTAAAAGTCTGCAACGGGAATTTTCGAACATTCTGTATGGAGAAAATATCAGAAGAAATGGGAAAGTGAAGACTGATCTCTACCGAATAAATGAGAACACACCAAGGACCCAAATATTCCCGTATTTACGGAAAAAGAAATCGATAGTAGCATAGGTAACAGAAATCTTGGCTGACCACTACGAAGGCAAATAAAAGCTTGTTTACATTAATACATATTACAATGCTTGTATGACATCAAGTCGAAATATGGACTCACCATTATTATTATTATTCCGTTTAGCACTACGATTGTAAACACAAGTCCGCAAACTGTGGCTATCTGAGCTTGTTAAAAGGGGTATTGCTGTTTCTTTCATTCGTTTTCGCTTACACTAAGGAAAGTCACAGCTTCTGTAACTGATTCCTTTGCTGGAGGATTTTTCTTTTTGTGTCCTTCCTTACTCAAACCTACTGACAATTGCTGGTTTCTCCTGCGAACTCGCGAATCGTGTATGTTTATTGTTGTCAGCACCCCGTCGGTTAACCCGCGTGTGGGGCGTCTATGCCTGGCTGGAATGCTCCTAGCAGCCGGTCAGCCCGCGAGCTCATCCATGTGGACTAAACTTCAAACGAGCAAGTGAAATGGTACATATTTTTTGTACCATATAAATCGAGAAGGTTGTTAGCAAAAGTCTCGTAAGGTTCTTCACCAATTTACTTCAGATTTTTACAGGATACTCCAATAAACGTTCAGGCGGACATTGCTAAATATTTTTTTTACTATATGCAGTATATTAATATACATATACGATGCAAAAGAGAGATGCTGCTGGAAATTTCTAGACAAGTCTTTCGCCAGTTTACTTCAAACTTTCACAAAATACTATAATAAAGATTGGGTCACACATAGCCTACTTTTTTCACAATTATATGAGGAGGAGGAGGAGATTAGTGTTTAACGTCCCGTCGAAAATGAGGTCATTAGAGACGGAGCGCAAGTTCGGGGGAGGGAAGGATGGGAAAGGAGATCGGCCGTGCCCTTTCAAAGGAACCATCCCGGCATTTGTCTGAAGCGATTTAAGGAAATCACGGAAAACCTAAATCAGGATGGCCGGAGACGGGAGTGAACCGTCGTCCTCCCGAATGCGAGTACAGTGTGCTAACCACTGCGCCACCTCGCTCGGTACACAATTATATGATATGGTCAAAATAAACTTCCACGAAATTAAAAGCATGGGTGATAACTTTAGGAGTGCAATGTGAACACCGCTATTAAACAGAAAAGACTGAGCTTATATGTGGGAAAAGTACATCGAGAGCATCTGTGAGGCGTAGGACTGATCCTGTGAAGTGGTAGGAGAAGAGTCGATAGGGAAGAGATAGTTGATCCGGCCATCGAATCGGAATTTAGAAGAGGTTTAGAAGACTTCAAATCGGGCAGAAGGGATAGATAATATTCCATCGGAATTTACAAAACCATCTGGGGGAAGGAGCAGTGAAATCGTTGTTCTCGTTGGAGTGCAGAATGGATGAGAATGGCGATTTACCGTCATACGTTCGGAGAAATGTTATCCACACATTGCCCAATATTGCAAAAGACGATAAGTGCAATAAACGTGTCACAACCAGCGTAACAGTTCATGCGTCCAAGTTGCTGACAAGAATAATATATAAAAGAATGGAAAAAAAAGTGGGGATCTGCTGTTTGGCTTTAAGAAAGGTAAAGGCTCCTGAAACGCACTCCTGACATTGCGGTTGACAATGGAAGCACGACTGAAGGAAAATCAAAAGGATTCGTCGAGCTGGAAAAAGCGTTCGACAGTGTAAAATGGTGCAAGACGTTCGTAATTCTGAGAAACATAAGTGCAAGCTATCGGAAAAGACGAGTAACATACAATATATACAAAACCAAAGGGGAACGATAACAGTGGAAAACAAAGAATGAAGTGCACAGACTGAAAAGGGTTTAAGACAGAGACGTAGCCTATCGCCCCTACTTTTCATTCCGTACGTCGAAGAAGCTATGACGGTAATAAAAGAAAGAGTCAAGATTGGAGTTAGCGTTACAGGTGGAAGGATATAACCAAGATCCACGGATGACACTGCTATGATCAGTGGAGACTTACAGGATCTATTGAATGGAATGAGCATTCTAATGAGTGGAAAATGTGGATTGATAGTAAATCGTAGATAGACGAATGTAATGAGCAGTAGGAGAGATAAGAACTTTGTATCAGAGTTGGTGATCACGAAGTAGACGAAGTTAAGGAATTCTGCTACTTCGGCTGCAGAATATCCCATGACGGACGCAGCAAGAAGGTCATAATACGCAGTTCAGCACTGGCAAAATGGGCATTCCTAGCCAATAAAAGTCTATTAGTATCAAACATAGGCCTTAATTCGAGGGAGAAATTCCTAGGAATGTTCGTTTAGCGCACAGTATTGTATGGTAGTCTGTTAGTGTGCTGTGGGAAAATCGGAACAGAAGAGAATAGAGCCATTTGAGATCTGGTGCTACAGAAGAATGTTGAAAATTTGGTTCACAGATAAGGAGAGTAATGAGAAGGTCATCCGTAGCTAAGTTGCACACACATTTCATGGTCACCAAAGAAAAAAAGTTGAACGACGTTGCACTTACAGAAATATTTCCAAAGTGTGTGATAAAATAGTTCACAAAAGCTATGTAATAATGACGAGCCCGTTTACGGTAGTATCTGCACTACATATTTTGTATGCGGAACAGATAAAACATTTAGTTTATGAGTCTGTTCTGTTGCCAGCGATATATGAAAGGTAGATGGCCGCAGTGTGCATAGTGACCATTTCAATTCCATCAGTCAAGTGAACGGCTGTTACATTTTAATCGCTGTCTCTTGTGGTACACTGTACTCGTGATGAAACAAAGTGTTCCCAACCGATGTGAGTGTAGAAAATTCACTGTATGAAAACTGAGATATGCTGCAGGACAGGACGGTGGTAGGCACAGGGATATATGTCAAAGATAGTGCCTGCGGTATTTTCTCGCATTCGAGTCTAAAAATCTTGTAGACGTTGGATGTCGGTGCGGCCCTCCGGCAATAAACATTCTGGTATCTTACGTTCTCGTGGGCGGTAAAAGCTGTTCACTAAAGTATTATCTGATGAGACCATTTCCCAGTGTCACAATTTAGCCGAATGGAAACAATTTTAATCAAACGTCTTTCTATGGCTAGACAAGTGGTATAATGTGCATTTGTCATAATGTCTAGTAAATGAAGTACTGAAATTTAAATGCGTGACAATATTGACATTACACTCAAATGTATATACATATCGCAAAATATCGTAACTGACAAGGAGGGGAAAACCAATAGCTGGATTCACCTGTCATGTAACACGATAGGCAAGTAGTTGCGCTTCGGTCAGCGAGAACCATGATGTCCGGGCAGCGAATTCCATCCGAGAGAAATTTATGACTTTCTTTTGCATATGTGAAGCGCACAAATGAAAACGTTTCGAGTATTCACGAAATGCTCTTTCCACGGGTCGGACCTATGCTTGAAGATATACTTCCCAGTTTTTCTCAAAAATATAGTTACTGGACTTTTCTTAACAGTGTTATTGATTGGAACAGTACTTCACGTTTCTAGTAAAAATGTGCCACATATTCAGTAAATCTGATTGCGTATATTATGTTTTTTGTTGAGTTATGATTAGAGTTTGCACATATGTTCCACACTCATTTCTTCTGCACCTTTTGGATACAGATTCCTCTTTATGTCGCGGTGCTGGTACCTTGTCTCTTGCATAACTTCTCCACGTCCGTAGCTGAGAATTAATTACCCAGACACAGGTAGCAACAGGCGATCACTTCCGCCGACTACATCCTACCAATACTATTTCAGTGGGATCCGTCCGTCTGCTGACCGTGTAAAGACGTATGCGAGCTACTTGGTCGCGTGCAGTGGACGCGTGTCAGCGCTGCTACGTGTCTTGGGATTAGCTGGCAGTTTTGCAGCCGCATACGGCTGTCCGACTAGTCGGGCGAATACGGCTCCACTGGACGCTCAGCCGTGGGTTTCCAGTGGCAAATTTATTAAAACCTTCAATTCTCATCCCCTTTATGGTACCTGAATATTTTCGAAACTCAAAAAGTTGCTACTGCATAGTTTATCTCACATGACCACGCCTTGAGCCTCTTCTTGTTAGATTTTGGCCCTCTGCATGACTTGCTCTCTTTAGGAGATAGTCCATGCCAATATTTTCGTTGACAAAGCACAAACAGTCGTCCTCCAGCACCTCGTAAGAAGAAAGAAACAAGGAAATGAAATTCAACTGCTGATTACCAAGGCACTACTCTAACAAACACGTTGCACCTAAAACTCTGACAAACGCAATGAAACTGAGTTACTGTTAACGTCAGGACGAAATTGGAGAATAGAACACCGAATCATGGCTCCACCGTTCTTCAAACAACACCCACAGACTTTCACGACAGTAGCACGAGAAAAACAGACCGATTTCGCCGTTCCCGTGATGCTCTGTGGATTTCCTCATATTATGTCACATTCCTCCCTGATTCTATTATATACTTCCATTACTACATTACGACGAGCCCAAAATGCCACTAGTTAACGTTCAGTTTCGTAGCAGACATTGGTCATAACATTTTGGCTCATGAAAGTGTGTGAATACACAACTGAGTACTCTCAGAAAGTGATGCATGATGAATTCCATTCCATTTATGAAACCTTACTTTATTTTTCATATTAAAACTGTAAATTTTGTGTCAATATGTTGAAACACGTATGTATTCAGTAGCAGCGATGGCGAGGCATGACAGAATCTCTGACCAGAGAGTTATTTATCGTTGCTAGTCTGCGCTTGACCGCGCGAGAGTTCAGCTCAATCGTGAGACAGTTGTTGTACGTAGCGAGTCGCGAGAGCATGTAGTTCGTTCGTGCTAGTAGCGCGCAAGAGACAGTCGGAGTTGTGTGTGAGGAGTCGGCGGGCATCGACATGGGTCTCTAATCAAGATTCGGGATGAGGTATATTTTTAAATAAGGTAATGAAGCAGCATTGTGCTCATCTGATAATGTAATGTATCTTAACTGTAATTAATTTGTTCAAGAATTGCCCCAATAATAATTTTGTTCTGAAAGCAAATTTTTAAGAAAATAATCATTACAATTGAAACAATCTTTCCTTTGCTTTTCCTCCCAGAATCAATTTATCAGGTTGATCTTAACGTTAATTTTGTGGGGACTTAATATTTTTGCACATTTTTATTATCACTGAATTTTATTAGTGTGGGAACCTAACATTTGGCTCTATTTGCATTTTTATTTAATTCATATTATTTTTAAAAAAAATTACGGGGAGATTACACTTAGCACGATGTCTATTCACATTTAAAAATTATCTTTCATTTTTGCGGGAAGGTTGCACTTGGCTCTATTCCCATTAACATTTAAGTATTGTCTTTTCCAAATTCTCCGGGGAGGTTACAATGTCCATAATCGTAGAATGTAGGCTCTCACTGCCGGTATTTGCGATGTAGTTGATGTATATGTTATGGGCGGAAGACCGTGATCCAAGGCACATCTCTCTTTCTAAGTTGCATCTTTCACGGCTGGAGACTTCATCTGGGCCCCTAACGATCCAAATACCTGCTACACTCAAAACAAGTACAGTAAGCCGAACTGTTATTATACAGTGTGAGTCACCTAACATTACCGCTGGATATATTTCGTAAACCACATCAAATACTGACGAATCGATTCCACAGACCGAACGTGAGGAGAGGGGCTAGTGTAATTGGTTAATACAAACTATACAAAAATGCACGGAAGTATGTTTTTTAACACAAACCTACGTTTCTTTAAATGGAACCCCGTTAGTTTTGTTAGCACATCTGAACATATAAACAAATAGGTAATCAGTGCCGTTTGTTGCATTGTAAAATGTTAATTACATCCGGAGATATTGTAACCTAAAGTTGACGCTTGAGTACCACTCCCCCGCTGTTCGATCGTGTGTATCGGAGAGCACAGAACTACGTATGGATCCAAAAGGAACGGTGATGGACATTAGGTACAGAAGAGACTGGAACAGCACATTACGTCCACATGCTAACACCTTTTTGTTGGTCTTTTTCACTGACGCACATGTACATTACCATGAGGGGTGAGGTACACGTACACACGTGGTTTCCGTTTTCAATTACGGAGTGGAATAGAGTGTGTCCCGACATGTCAGGCCAATAGATGTTCAATGTGGTGCCATCATTTGCTGCACACAATTGCAATCTCTGGCGTAATGAATGTCGTACGCGTCGCAGTACATCTGGTGTAATGTCGCCGCAGGCTGCCACAATACGTTGTTTCATATCCTCTGGGGTTGTTGGCACATCACGGTACACATTCTCCTTTAACGTACCCCACAGAAAGAGGTCCAGAGGTGTAAGATCAGGAGAACGGGCTGACCAATTTATGCGTCCTCCACGTTCTATGAAACGCCCATCGAACATCCTGTCAAGCGTCAGCCTAGTGTTAATTGCGGAATGTGCAGGCGCGTTTCCAGTGGGACATTTTCGAGCAACGTTGGCAGATCATCCTGTAGAAACGCGATGTATATTGCAGCTGTTTGGGCCCCTGCAATGAAGTGAGGACCAATGAGGTGGTCGCCAACGATTCCGCACCATACATTTACAGTCCACGGTCGCTGTCGTTCTACCTGTCTGAGCCAGCGAGGATTGTCCACGGACCAGTAATGCATGTTCCGTAGATTCACTGCCCCGTGGTTTGTGAAACCCGCTTCATCGGTAAACAGGTAGACCTGCAACGCATTCTCTGTTAATGGCCATTGACAGAATTGCACTCGATGATTAAAGTCATCGCCGGCCGAAGTGGCTGTGCGGTTAAAGGCGCTGCAGTTTGGAACCGCAAGACCGCAACGGTCGCAGGTTCGAATCCTGCCTCGGGCATGGATGTTTGTGATGTCCTTAGGTTAGTTAGGTTTAACTAGTTCTAAGTTCTAGGGGACTAATGACCTCAGCAGTTGAGTCCCATAGTGCTCAGAGCCATTTGAACCATTTGAACCATTAAAGTCATCACCATGTAATTGCTGATGTAGCGACACATGAAACGGGTGAAAGCGGTGACGATGCAGTATGCGCATAACACTACTTTGACTCAGTCCACCGGCTCTCGCAATGTCCTGTGTACTCATGTGTGGCCGGCCGAAGTGGCCGCGCGGTTCTGGCGCTGCAGTCTGGAACCGCGAGACCGCTACGGTCGCAGGTTCGAATCCTGCCTCGGGCATGGATGTGTGTGATGTCCTTAGGTTAGTTAGGTTTAACTAGTTCTAAGTTCTAGGGGACTAATGACCTCAGCAATTGAGTCCCATAGTGCTCAGAGCCATTTGAACCATTTGAGCCACTCATGTGTGGGTTCATGGCAACAGCAGCTAACACACCAACTGCACCTGCTTCTTCTGTGAAGGGGCTTTTACGGACCCGTTTGCGTGCTACGACCATACCTGTTGCATACAGTTGGCGGTATATGTTTTGCAATGTGCGGCACGTTGGATACTCTCTGTCCGGGTACCGTTCTGCATACACGCTGCAGGCTTCAGCTGCATTTCGTCGACACTCGCCATAGATGAGTAGCATCTCCGCCTTTTCAGAGTTCGAATACACCATGGTCACAGTTCCTGCAACACTACACTATCACAGACGTCTGGTAACACGGTGTACTACAGTTGGTCTGCGTGCGGAGACGAATGCAGAATAACAATAGCAGCAAGCGCTACATGCGGACACTGCGACAGCTAGACCAAACCACAACAGTGCACTACAGCCGCACTCGTAAACATGGTCGTCATCGTAAACATGTCCCTGCAGATGCTGCTCGCCGACCGTGGCCCGTGTTTGTTACAACACGCAACGGAACGTCGGAGGTTTCGAGCGTCAACTTTAGGTTACAATATCTCCGGATGTAATTAACATTTCACAATGCAACAAACGGCACTGATTACGTATTTGTTTATATGTTCAGATGTGCTAACAAAACTAACGTGGTTCCATTAAAAAAACGTAGGTTTGTGCTAAAAACATACTTCCGTGCATTTTTGTATGGTTTGTATTAAACAATTACACTAGCCCCTCTCCTCACGTTCGGTCTGTGGAATCGGTTCGTCAGTATTTGATGTGGCTGACGAAATATATCCATCATCCATCGGTAACGTTAGGTGACTTACCCTATTTTATATATATCCATCAACGATCTGTTCGTGACGTCATCAGGCCGCTGTCTAAGGATAGCGGAGTCCCGCCGACGAGTGATATAGAGCTTGCAGTGGCAAATAGTTTCCGCTGTTTGTTTCATTTAGGACTATGGTCCACAACTTGCCTTCTCCTTTTCTGTCGAAATTCTTTTTGTGCTCCCGAATTTCTACGGCCTCTCTGCTTATCCTAGTGTAATAATTACTAGATCTTGCCAAAACCTCTGTATCAGAAAAACAATTTCGGTGGTTTCTCGGTCCTAATGCATGGTCTGCTACGGCTGACTAATCCGCCTTTCCCACCCGACAACAGCCCTTGCGTTCCTTGAGGCGGGTGTTAGTGCTTCTCTCTGTAGTTCTTATACACACTTGAACGCAAGTGCAACGGATTATATATAGCACTGCTGGGGTCAGCGGAGGGCCTAGGTTCTTTGCACTGTTCAAATATTCGAGCATCTCTCCTGTTAGCTTAAACACTATATCGATACCATGTTTTCTGAGTACCTCACTGATACGATCTTCACAAATTTTCAATCACTGTTCCGAGCAGAAAAGAACATTGATCCAAACATTAGAAGTTCCTACTAAAAGAATCTGTGGAAGACAGTATTTGGAGGACGAGCTCGTTCATTTAAGGACGGCCTTCTGACAAAGAGATTAACAGAGCACTATATACCAAAAGCTAATGAGAAACAACCAAGTAAAGGGAGAGTTTGCCTTCCATTCCTAAAAACTATTGTAACTGCACCAGTGAAGATCACAGAAAGCATGGAATTCATATGGTGCTTAAACCAACAAGAAAAGTAATCAAATATTTGAACAGTGAAAAGAGCTTGCACTCGCCGCTTTCCACAACAGGACTATATAAAATCCCATCCACTTGCGTCTAAGTCTTCACTGGAACTATGCGAAGATACATTAACAACCGCCTCAAGGAGCACAAGAGAAATTGTCGCCTAGGCAAAACGGCTAATTAATCATTACCAGATCATACGCTAGCACTGGAAAAAAGCTAAATTCTTTTCTGTGACTCTATAGTTTTTGTAATATCAAATAATTACCAAGCTAAGATGTTCAGAGCGGCCACAGAAACTCAAGAGCGCAAAAGGAATTTCAATATAAAAGAAGAAAGATGGAAATTAGACAAGTTGTAGGCTTCACTGCTAAATAAAACAAACAGCACAAAAGGAATTTCAATATAAAAGAAGAAAGATGGACATTAGACAAGTTGTAGGCTTCACTGCTAAATAAAACAAACAGCGCCAACTCTACGCCACTACAAGCTTCATGGCACACATCTGAGGGACTTTGAGATCTTACACAGCGGTGCTACGACGTCACGATCTGTCGGTTCCATGGATACATACAAGACGTTCGACTTGATGAGCTCGTTTTGAGTCTGTGACTGCTTTCTGAGGTTTTAAAGGCTCTGATGAAGTCTCGAGCAGTGGAAAGCGGAACGTGAGGCCAGAAATTATGCCTTGGTTCAAAAAAATGGTTCAAATGGCTCTGAGCACTATGGGACTTAACTTCTGAGGTCATTAGTCCCCTAGAACTTAGAACTACTTAAACGTAACTAACCTAAGGACGTCACACACATCCATGCCCACGGCAGGATTCGAACCTGCGACCGTAGCGGTCGCGCGGTTCCAGACTGAAGCGCCTAGAACCGCTCGGCCACTCCGGCAGGCAATTATGCCTTGGACCACAGCCTTATGCCCATAAATAAAATAAGCAAATATTTCCTTGATCATAATTTCATAATCGTTATTAACCCAAGTAATTGTTACATGGAACAGGATCCATGTCCTCTTGTCCAATGTTTCCAGTGTTAACATTGTGAATGCTAAATACCTGTAAAATTGAGGACAATAACTTGGTTAATTGAATCTAGTAAATCATTCTTATTTAACTACAAAAATTAATTTCTATGATGTTGGTAATTTTATATGTCGATGTCATCAGTATTGAGTTCCAACATTATCAAGGGGCTTTGCTGTTACACTTAGTTATAGTACGTATGACATAAGATTGAGAGTAAATTTTACGAGTCTGAAAATGTTTGTCAGTCAAAACTTACCACAGTAAAGTTTATAGTGTGTTTACGTTACGTCATAATTACCATCTAGCGTACTATTATAATTCATTCAGTTTTCTTTGCCATTTTATTACTTCACAGAAGTCTAAAGTTTTGAGAATGAACTTTCTCTCCTCTAAATATTTAATGATCCCTTGAATACGAAAATTTACTCGAGTGCAAGTAATGTCTGCCATTACTAGTACACACGTTAATGAGTGTTATGTGAAATTAATTGTGAACATAACCAGCTAGTTCCTTAAATAGGTCTCGTTCGCTTTAAGAACTATCGACCGAATTATTTCATTCAGTGACTGGAATTGTTTCATTCTGTGACTGGAGTTTGATTAAAGTAGAAGTTTTAATTAATCATAAATTCGACTAAACATTCAAAGTTCTCTTAACAATTACACATTATTCCATTCCCTCTTTATCAGGACAGTGTATTCCATTGCCCTTATTGGTGATTATTCGTATACTTTTCCCCACAGTTACTCTGAATATTCAACGGAATGGACACCTTTCTGACAAATTAGGTACACTTAGCTGTGCTCGATTATATCTTATGCCGAACTAAGTGGATGGTTACAACTTCACGGGTTCGAAGTTCTCAACGTGTTCATGTCATACCACGCAGCGCAGTCAGTGGACTCGTCGAACTAGTACGCTAAACCCTGCTCCATGACGTTTAATAGGATGTTTCCTTTTTTATCAGTACTAAAGGTGTGTTTCTTTCTATGCAGCTGTAGCGGTGCTCGAAGACGTATTTTTGAGTCCGTAATGTGCCACGCATACCGTTCGTGTTGCAATTCACACATCAATTTTAATCGGAATTTTATGGGTTTGTAACTGAGTTGTTCGACACAAGTTGACGTGATTCAACGTTTGCGAGTAGTTGACACTGCTTGCTTTTGTCTTATCAGGCGAAACTTGGCTTGAAGTGATCGGACAAGAAGCGTGGGCTCGCACCAGGGGCCATGTAATCCTAACTCGGTCCCAAGTTACTGCTTAGCGCGCTCCCAGTTAGCGGCTACCAACTACCAGCTCCCAGCTACCAGCTGCTGCGGCGCCAGACTTGTGCAGATCATGTCTGGCCAGCGGCGGCTGCTCATCTAAGCAGCTGCGCAAGTTCACAAGTTCCTGCCTCTTCCGGAGACCGCGCCAGTAACTCCTGCAGACATCCGACACTCTCCATCAACGTCACGACGGATTCCTGTCTGACCTAAGAGCCACTAGCGCTTCCTAGCGGCAATTGCGCAACACGCAGAATCGATTTACGGTGGTACACCTGTCGACAATGCCGAGCGGTTATCGTTTCGCGCATTCGCCGTACGAGATTTGTTGGCCTGGTAAGGAATATACGCTAGTTTTACTCAAGCGACAGTAATTTATGAATGAGAACGGGCTCCCAATCTACAGTGCTGTGGAAGACGTAAGAACGAAAGTAAGTTTCGAGTCATACGTCACTGCCACGTGACATCGCTCGATTAAACCTGGACCATACACAGAAGGAACTACTGAAGTACAGTACAGATGTTAACTAAAAGAAATGCGCCGTGAGACGAACAGCAGTGACATTTGCATTGAAAGACAATAATTACTCTGAAGCCACTCCGATTTGTGATGGTCTCTGGACATCACATGAGGGGGAAAATTATTCTTAATATAGTGTGTTCAAATGGTTCAAATGGCTCTGAGAACTATGGGGCTTAACATCTGAGGTCTTCAGTCCCCTAGAACGTAGAACTACTTAAACCTAACTAACCTAAGGACATCACACACATCCATGCCCGAGGCAGGATTCGAACCTGCGACCGTAGCAGTCGCGCGGTTCCAAACTGAAGCGCTTAGAACCGCTCGGACACAACGGCCGGCAATATAGTGTGCGATCACCTCAGGCAGCAGTGCGTTCTGTGCAACGTCCTCCTATATTGACCACATTACTGGGAAGGAGTTTTTGCTGTAGGGCGTTCCATTCCTCCACCATCGCGGTGCATCTGCACAATCTGCAATTCGCGTTCCCAATGCACCCGACAAGTATCGAATGGGATTTTGGTCGGGGGATGGGAAGGCTAGTCCATTCGCCGAATATACTCCGTTTCCCACAGCTCCTCCACCTGCGCTTTATGACATTGTCGTGCATTACTATCCATAAAAAACACATAGGGAAGAGTACGTTGTCTGCTGAGTGTAAAGTGCTCATAGATTTGGACATCAGTATACCCGCGCAACATAACGCTAACCCACACCAAACACCTGGCGCACCAAAACGATCATATGCGACAAGGTACATTTCGTGTTCCCATCTTGCATCTGATGAAGGCACGCGCAGAATCATTACAGTCTCAGTCTGACCTCAAGTGCGAAGAGCACGCGACCTCACTCCCCGTTGGTACAGTCACTATCCTCGTGGTACCAACGCAAACGGTGCGGCCGCTGTGTGCCTGGCAACAGAACACATTGTACTGGTTGTCGGCCAAAGAGATAACCACCAAGCATTCGCATTTCCATTGTGGTGGAGCTTGAGGTTGCTTGCCTGGCACCCCCTTTGAATGTGTTTAAGTGCACTCACTGTGTGATGTGTTTCCTTCCTTGCCTTTTGCACAGTGTAGAGGTCATTTGCTGCTGTAGTTACTGTGGCCAACCACCACCTCTCCTTCCAGCAGTAGCGACTGTGGTTCTGAACCCTCCCCAGGCACGTGAAACAGTGCTGTGAGCAATACCGAACCCTTAGGCTACAATCGTCTAACTTTGTCCTTCTTATTGTTCCTCGCTGATTCTTCCTCATCTGAAGTTTTCCAAAAGTTGTCCTCTGCCCATGCGGCAATGAAGAACACCACCTCAGTGCACCGTTAACTGCTTTCACATCGATACACACTGCCTTATGCCATTCCTCCAGCTGCCGCTTTTTTGGATGCCAGCCCCATTTGGCGCTACATTCACGCTGACCTCACGCCATGTGATGCCCAATTTTCTCTACATAACGTGGAAGCTTGTGGCGAGAGACTTCCGCTTTTTCATTCATTTGCACGGAGCTGTTAATACGGTATGTCACTTTATCTATCTTGTCCTTCAGTTTTCCAGAGCAGTGGATATTATTAACCTGCTAGATTACTCCAAGCGGAGTCTCCCGGCCAACAACGCCGTACGGTCATTTCATTTCAGTGGCGACTGTCACACGGTCACAATTGCAGGTGGCCTGTCTATGGGCTTCCAAGAACAACAAACATTTGATTTTCGGTGTTTAATATAATTATTAATAAAATTTAAAAATTTTGGGTACTATCATAATATGCTCGTTAACAAGCATTACCTTACGTTAAGGTTTAACGCATTAAGGCAATTATTCAATTCAGAAACTGTGTATATGACTTGGGGCAACGTAACTCACTGTGAGCAAATTACCTGGACCATATTCATTCAGTATTTGACAATGAAAGCACCTGGCGGCTTCCAACAAACTTTTTTTATCACTAGCAGCTCCAATTTCCATGACTTTCGTAACTAACTATTGTCATGATCAAGACTAAAGCGTACGGTTTGTCGCTACCCACTATTTGCCGAAAATATAAAGCGGTTATTACTAGTCTTTGGGTTAATGACCCAACAGTAATAAAACCGACGTAGGCATGGTTTGGCGTCGTCAACCAGCAAGGTTATACACGCATAACGTCAAATTTTAAGACTTTGTAATCAGGTATGTGAAGCTGTTTTCTTCATGGGGGATCCATTCTTTGAAAATGAATGCGTGTGATGGTGGTTGGGGGAAGGGGTTGGGGCGAGGAGGGATACTGGTACAATGGCGCGCACATCTTCCTCTGTAATGATACAAAAGCTCGGCGCCCGCGTGGGGTAGCCGTGCGGTCAAAGCGTCTTGTCATGGCCCGCGCGGCTCCCCCCGTCAGAGGTTCGAGTCCTCCCTCGGGCATGGGTGTGTTGTGTTGTCCTTAGCGTAACTTAGTTTGAGTTACATTAAGTAGTGCGTACGCTTAGGGACCGATGACCTTAGCAGTGTGGTTCCATAAGACCTTACCACAAATTTGCAAAAAGGAACTCGTTAAACTTCGGTTACACGCTAAAACAGTCTAATCTAAAAGCCATAAATTCAACTAAATACCTAGGTATTACAGTTACGAACTACTTAAATTGCAAAGAACACATAGAAATTGTCGTGGGGAAGGCTAACCAAAGACTGGCAGGACACTTAGAAAATGTAACAGACCTACTAAGGAGACTGCCTGCACTACGCTTGTCCGTCCTCTTTCAGAACACTGCTGCGCGGTGTGGGATCCTTAATAGATAGGACTGACATCGAAAAAGTTCAAAGAAAGGCAGCACGTTTTGTATTATCGCGAAATGTGGGAGAAAGTGTCACAGAAATGGTACAGGATTTGAGCTGGAAATCATTAAAAGAAAGCCGTTTGTCGTTGCAACGGAATCTTCTCACGAAATTCCAATCACCAACTTTCTCCTCCGAATGTGACCTACATAGGGAGGAACGATCACCACGATAAAATAAGGGAAATCAGAGCTCGTACCGAAAGATATAGGTGTTCATTCTTTCCGCGCGCTATACGAGATTGGAATTATAGTCAATTTTGAAGGTGGTTCGATGAATCCTCTGCCAGACACTTAAATGTGATTTGCAGAGTATCCATGTAGATGTTTTGCGTGGCGCCCTGCATCGTCATCCTCCGGCTGCGCGGCGCTTCAAACAGCAAGGTGTCGACCCAAATAAAAAAAAAAAATAATAAAAAATTAAAAAAAAAATTTAAAAAAAATCCACAGCTGGGAATTTCATGTGAGGTATAAAGTGGGTTAATGGTGCCACATTGTCAAAAAATTTCACCAAAATTCTGCCCAACGGCACCGTGGACGTGTCACACGATGCGAAGGTCGTCACACTCCTTCTTACACACATTTCAGCCTTTCTTCCGACGTCTCTAAGTTGGAGGTCATCACCGCGACGCACAGCGTTGCAACCATCGCTGTTTTCTTATGGGTGGCCGAGAAAAGCGTTACAGACACACCGCCACTCAGAATCGACACGAAAATTGCTCAGGAGGTGGCATAAATGGCGTCAGTGAAACCACCTCGTCCTTGGAGCGTTGATTCCCAGACATACTGCGATTGAAATCGATTGTTCGTAGTGCGTTGACCAACACGACGACGTTGTTGACAACATTTGACACTACTGATATGCCCGGACGATTCAGCCGTGCTCTGACATCGTTGGCCTGCAAGTGCTTTGAACGGGTTGTCTGTGATATACAGCACAGAACCATTAGGGACCGTTGAAAACCATTCGAAAGAATTTGAACGTGCATAAGACTTCCCATCCCCCCTGTTTTCGACTTCCTCCTGTGGCGCTATCATGGAGGGGTGAGAAACTGACATGTGCGTGAACAAAACTCTAATACCCTCCAGTTCCTCAACACCGTCGGTACCACGCACGCACCGTTGCTGAGCACGGTAAAAATGTACCTGTCAGTAACTTAGACATCCATCGAGCCTCGCCTCTGCTGTAGCGCCAAAGGGCAGACAGCCCCATCCAAAGGCATCTAAGGGGTTTAGAAATGAAATCAGTCGCTTAAAAATCTTTAAGGTTCGCACATAATCATATAAATAACATTATTATTACTATATTTATTAATTCATGTAGCATTATCTTGCTAAGGCTGCCTGTAATAATTTTGTACTTGGCGGTCTACTGTGTAGGGACTTCAAAAAGCAATTTTCACATGCCATCCTACACCAAGACCATTTTGCAACAAGTGTGGTGCATTGTCACGAGAGAATACACCTTCCGGGTTTGATACAGATATAGTCCCGCTATTCTGCACATATCAGGTATATCACTTTGTGCAGCGTAATGGCACGGCAACTGGATTCGTACTCCAAAGTTGAAGTATGAAAGACACTGTGATTTTTGTAGTCAACAATTTTGCTGACACAGCACAGATGTGGATGATGCTGACCAGCGTGAAAGGAGGACATTGCACGAAGAGGTTTCATTATCTTCGCCAAAGCGGAAGACTGTCTGGGTGGAAAGAGATCTTTCTACGATGATGATTTTCAAAAATTAGTTTTCGACTTGCTCCTTCACTGTGGAACTGATTTCTATTGTCGGGGAACTGAACGATTGTTAGAACATTCCAATCGTTGTTTTCAGAGATTTGGTGGTGATCCTGAACGATAGTGTTACAATTCTGTGTCACTTTCAAGTGTAGTGGCATTAAAAAATGCCACTTGGCCAGTCACTTTAATGTGAAGGGAAACCGAGGCAGTCTGGCACACTTTTTTCCATGATTTTTTCCACCCTATGTTTTGAATGTTTTCGCTGACGTTTTATGTGGAAACCTTAGTATACTGTTGAGCACCTTTACAACTAATTAATTATGGTGTCTCACTGACTGTTCATAAAAAAAGATATTTAGTACAGCAATAATGCCTCGGCTAACCTACCCCACCCACGGGGTAAATTGACCTAACAGTTGTGGCAAGTTAGCCCAAATGATTTTATCATTTAATTAGTTACATTGGCTAATAAATGAAAATATAACGGCTTTAATATCCAGAGTTTATTTTAATATAAGCTCGTATACATTTGTGACAGAAACTACAAGCATAAATTTTGTTATCGTTTTTAAAACAATAGTTTGACAGAGAAGTATGTCGGAACATTTATCAGTCTTCGTCTCATTGACAGGATCTTCAGACATTAACAAAATAGACTCCTTTCAAGTCTTTTTACAAATGGCAAATGTACCCACAGCTTGCAACTTGTGCATTGCACCAATTCATTACCTGGATTACTACAACAAAATGGTTTAAGACACGTAAGACATGGGGAATCCTCATCTTCTTTATTTAGAAGAAGCTTCTTACCAATGCCTACTTTCTTTCAGTGCTTTATTTGACGAGCTTCATAATGACTACAGCCACTTTTACACACATACCAGTATTCGTCTTTCACATGCTTTCTTTTCTTCCATTGGAGGCTTCATGTTCACGTTGTAACGTGTGTTTCACTGGAGTGTCAGTCAGTATTTCTGAAGTTCTTCTTCGCTTATTTACTGTCCTACATAACCAACAGTATCATGACAGGTCTATCCAAAGCTAGTCGTTTTGAGTTTTAAATTACCATCGTTCACTGAGTTTTTTTGGCACCTCTAGTACTGATTGCCCAACACTGATTAAACACGTTGCACTTTTTGTTGAACAATGACATCACTTCTCAACTTGTTTCATTATTTTACTTGTAAAACTCGCGTTCTTCTTGCACCACCAAAATTCTAATATGGTTCAAATGGCTCTGAGCACTATGGGACTTAACCTCTGAGGTCATCAGTCCCCTAGAACTTAGAACTACTTAAACGTAACTAACCTAAGGACATCACACACATCCATGCCCGAGGTAGGTTTTGAACCCGAGACCATAGCGGTCGCGCGGTTCCAGACTGAAGCGCCTAGAACCGCTCGGTTACAGCGGTCGGCACCAACATTCTACAACGAGTATTTAACAATACTTTGCTCGTACTCTCGTATAATCTGCCGTCTCTCCATTCACTGTTAATGCCAGACTCACACCGACTTACCGTTAATTCAATCAGACGCATCTACCTACATTTCACACACTGTGATCATTCGAACTGCACGCAGAGGATAACGAAACAGAATATGGGCCTTTCACGGGATGGTAATTGAAGTCCAATATTCTTCCGTACAGTTTCTTTTCTTTACGGTACTTTTATATTCAGACAGCTGCTGTGTTCACGGAGTCAAATTTAGATATTCGTTAGCATGTAAATAAATGTAATCATATGTGCATTGAAACATATGGGGATGACAAGTAAGATCTTTGACGGCATGGTCACTTTACATACCCTGCCCTTTGAGAAAACAGGAATTTTCTTTGACATTGAAAATATTTTGCAAATGTTTGTGGTAACTTACTTATTAAAGAAAAGCAAATCTTAGGCTCTGAAAATTAACATTTAGAGGAGCTCCATCAAATCAATTTGTCTCCTTTATTTTGATTAACTGCCGTTGGCTGATGGTGTGTTGGTGTCCTCGAATTATCATCCCAGTGGTAATGGTAGGGTTTGCAGGCATTCCTTTTTCTAACTCCTTATCCCAGATATTTGTATAACCCTAACTGATGTGGTTGGACCTGGAATTTGCTCGTGTATCCATTACAAATAAAGAAAGAAACAAGAAAAGTGGCATTAGTAAAAGTCTAATTTCACAAAGTGTATGCAGTAACTCTCAGTCATTATGAATGTTCAAATCTCTCTTTTATGAAACACGCAGGAATTCTTAACCAAACCACAAGTCTCAAAAAAATTCGTAAATCTGTCAACAATTATAATTAATAATATTGTTGAAATCATTGTCATAGCCGCAGTTCTGACTTTCCGCTACCGCAGATCTTCCACTTCGTTTTAACGTCATGAGTTGACGTGCGCTTCGATACTAATTAACAATATACGTGTGCTGGCCAAGGATATCACTACTTATAGAAGTGACGTCCGAGAAGTGAGTGAGATTTCAAAAAAAAAAAAAAAGAAAAGTGATACTCCCAGAGGGAAGGCAGTTACAGGATTCCAGCTTCTTGGCTTCCGGCATCAAATCTGAAAGCCTGTCTATGAACAAATCATCATACCTGTTGGTCTTCACTGTCTTCTTTATAAAATCCAATTCCGATTCCCAGCTGCTATTGTCGCTGATGCGGAAGACAACGTGAAGACAGAGTACCGAGCGCTGCTTCCTTTTGGCAGGGGTGGTGGTGCAAAGCGACATCTAAATACTTTGAGGTCGTAGGATTTCTATGCAGACTGTGTCCTAAAGGGTAATCAGATCTTCTGTAGACCAAAAATTCTATCCTGCAATCACCCTCCAAGATAAAGCTGAAATTCAAATGAATCGCATTTAAGACACTCTGTGATCTGCGGTGCTCTTCTTTCCTGTGTGGCTATTTAACAGATGTATCATGCACAAAGCTCAGCTGAAAAGAAAGCTCTACTGGTACATTACATAATTATGCAAATGCTCTCTCCGCAGCTATAATACATTTTGCGCAAATAGAAGGTGAAGTGGGGAGAAAGAAAAGGAAAGAGCAGTAATTACTGATGTCAGCTGCATCGGAATTTTATGCGGAATAAGCGGCGATGAGCGAAAATTTGTGCCAGACAGGGGTTCGAACCCGGTATCACCTGCCTACTAGGCGTTAACCATTGTGTGATCTTTTTTGTAATAATCTTTGATTAATTCTTGTTAATATTAATAAAATAAATGCTTGTTCTGAATGATATTCTTGTTAATAATGGAAAAACTATTTCTTAAAATAACTCTGCCTGCCGTCTTTCATGTTCATAATAGGAACATAAAACCTTTCTTCCTTTTTAAGTTAAAGTGCTGTAGAATATAGAACTCTTCTTCTCATGAAATCAGGTGATTAAAAATAAAATACATTTTTTGTCTAAATTCTTCAAGAGTACTTAGTCGTGTACTTCTTTCCAGGAACTTGATTCTTTGCAGAATGTCTCGTGGAAGACTACAACACCACCATGTGCTCCTCACACGTAATCGCGCAAGCCTAACATCTATGAAGCCCATTTCAGTCTTATTCTCTTACATAGACTGAGTCATGTAATACCTGACTCAGTTCAAGAAACGTGCCTTTATTTCCTGCCTTCGAGATATAATGCAGCATGAGCTCTTTTAGTCAGCTAACAGTATTTCGTTTCGTATTATGATATGACACTGCGTCTGGAATCAGAAAATCTGCCGCGCTGAAGATGTTGGGATATGTTCTGTTGGCGGTCACTAACTTCTATTTAACTACACTGCTGGCCATTAAAATTGCTACACCACGAAGGTGACGTACTACAGACGCGAAATTTAACCGACAGGAAGAAGATGCTGTGATATGCAAATGATTACCTTTCCAGAGCATTCACACAAGGTTGGCGCCGGTGGCGACACCTACAACGTGCTGACATGAGGAAAGTTTCCAACCGATTTCTCATACACAAACAGCAGTTGACCGGCGTTGCCTGGTGAAACGTTGTTGTGATGCCTCGCGTAAGGAGGAGAAATGCGTACCATCACGTTTCCGACTTTGACAAAGGTCGTATTGGAGCCTATTGCGATTGCGGTTTATCGTATCGCGACATTGCTGCTCGCGTTGGCCGAGATCCAATGACTGTTAGCAGATTATGGAATCGGTGTGTTCAGGAGGGTAATACGGAACGTTCTGGATCCCAACGGCCTCGTATCACTAGCAATCGAGGTGACAGGCAACTTATCTGCATGGCTGTAACGGATAGTGCAGCTACGTCTCGATCGCTGAGTCAACAGATGGGGACGTTAACAAGACAACAACCATCTGGACGAACAGTTCGACGACGTTTGCAGCAGCATGGACTATCAGCTCGGAGACTATGGCTGCTGTTACCCTTGACGCTGCATCACAGACAGGAGCGCCTGCGATGGTGTACTCAACGACGAACCTGGGTGCACGAATGGCAAAACGTCATTTTTTCGAATGA
This sequence comes from Schistocerca serialis cubense, assembly GCF_023864345.2. NCBI lineage: Eukaryota > Metazoa > Arthropoda > Insecta > Orthoptera > Acrididae > Schistocerca > Schistocerca serialis. The sequence continues at coordinate 317,325,095 of NC_064646.1, forward strand.
ATGCAGGATCTGTTTACAGCATCATGATGGTTGCATCCGTGTTTGCCGACATCGCGGTGAACGCACATTGGAAGCGTGTATTCGTCATCGCCATACTGGCGTATTACCCGGCCTGATGGTATGGGATGCCATTGGTCACACGTCTCGGTCACCTCTTGTTCGCATTGACGGCACTTTGAACAATGGACGTCACTTTCAGATGTGTTACGACCAGTGGCTCTACCCTTCATTCGATCGATGAACTGTGGTATCGTGTTGAAGCTGCATGGGCAGCTGTACCTGTACACGCCATCCAAGCTCTGTTTGACTCAATGCCCAGTCGTATCAAGGCCGTTATTACGGCCAGAGTTGGTTGTTCTGGGTACTGATTTCTCAGGATCTATGCACCCAAATTGCGCGAAAATGTAATCACATGTCAGTTATAGTATAACATATTTGTCCACTGAATACCCGTTTATCATCTGCATTTCTTCTTTGTGTAGCAATTTTAATGGCCAGTAGTGTATATGCCAAATATCTTCTACTCCCCCACACCAAAACTGTGTTTTTCAGTAAGGTTTCATGACGCGTACGTCTGTGAATTTGTGATGGTACAGCATGCAGTTTTGAATTAGTTGGTATTTTCCTGTTGACCGCAGCAAACAAAGTTGTTTTCACCTTCCGGTGGCGGATGTCTTTGCAGATTGCAGTCCCGTCGTTGTTATAACGTTTTCTCTTTTCAGTGATTTTGCCTTCCTTGAATTCTATCAAATACGTGTAGATGTCATTTACTTTCGCCACCTGCTATTCTGAGAGACTCGATGAGTTGTAATTGTAGTTAACGAAAAAATTTCGTATATGTCAACGACCCGTTGATATATGCTGCACGTCTATTGGCAGCTGCAGGCTGGCAGGAGCAATTTTGTTCAGCAAGTGGGCCGCTAAGCTGTCTGGCAACTGTTTCCATTGCCTGTACATTCGACATACATTAAACGTTCATAATTTGTAACTGAGATCGGTGAGGTTCAGTCCTTTTCTTGTAGAGAATGTTAGTGTGTCGAACTTAACTTTGAAAATGTTTCCTTTGCTCACACAGCTTCATATCGCCGACTTAACTCTTTTGGATATTTCAAAGGGTATCGGCAAAGCTTGTGCAATACGCTTAGTTTTGGATGTTATGTATACACTTTTCAGGCTGGTTTTCTGTTCAAAAATGTTCAAATGTTTGTGAAATCTTATGGGACATAACTGCTAAGGTCATCAGTCCCTTTGCTTACACACTACCTAACCTAAATTATCCTAAGGACAAACACACACACCCATGCCCGAGGGAGGACTCGAACCTCCGCCGGGACCAGCCGCACAGTCCATGATTTTCTGTATCTTGTCCAGTTTCCTCAGACATTTTCTTCTTGTACAGATGCTCGTACGCTTGCAGGTAACTTTTCATAATTAATGGCAATGGGCCCAGTGCTATGGTGCAACCTTGTACAGACCCAGTCATCGCAATCTCTTTTCTTAGTTGTCCGTTTATCATTATTCGGGCAGTACTGGTTTTTAATATTTATTGAGTAATCCTCAATAATCGAGATGGGAACGCCATTACTCACATGCTTCTGAGAAGATACTACTAATCTATCCTATCAAATGCCTTATCTAAGTCATTTTATTTGGCAGGCATCTGCGGTTGATTTTATTTCCGTGTATTCACATATATTCTGATGGATGTTTGTCTTTGACAACAAATGTTTGGTACGGACCAGTTATAGAGTCTATTACCATTTTCATTCGTCCTGCTAGTACGCTGGCCAAGCTCATGTAAACGATTTGAGTGATGTTATTGTTCGCAAGTTTTCAGTTCCTTTGCTAAATGAGTTTTTACGAATTAGAACTATTATCCCTTCAGGAAATTCTCTGCGGACGTCAACATTTCCGTTAAAGAGGTCGTGGAACATGCATGGCAACTTGATTAGAATTTCACTGGGATATCATCAGTTTCTGGAGATTTAGTTTTAGGACTCTGTGCTATTTCATGTTTCAGTTCGTCCTTCTCTACCTCAGCCGTGAGATTTTCTACTTACTCTATGAGAATTCTGCCTGGTACGCACCTAAGAAGATATAGCCGCGCCTCGTCGTCGGAAAGTTTGCTGGAAATTATATCATAGATATGTTTGTGAACTGCGTCTTTTATTTCACACTGTTTGTGGTACTGGTTTCATACGCTAATTTAACTTCTGTCAATGTTTTGTTGTTTCCTTTCCAATTCTCACACTTTACATGGTACAAAGCTGTTTCTTTATTTTCTACGATGTTTGTGTATCCCCCCTCTGATTTTAAGAGAATCTGACTGTCGGCGCTTCAGTGCTAAAAGTTTTGCATTCATTTTCTGAATCCGTGTCTAGTTCCATGGTGTACAGGTCTCTAAGGCAGCTAAAATAAAATTCAGTCGTTTTTCTACTGCAGTAGCTTTTCTGTCACGAATAGTCGATCTGCATTCTTCTTATTTTAGGCGTAGCACACTGCAGCCACCAAGCTATGAAAGAAAATTATGGCGCGAATATTTTTTTGAATTGTTTCCATGTATTAATTAATGCCACGTAAAATTCATCATCTTGTAGGCGTGTAATGGTGAGTTTCCATATGCTTCTCGCTCGGTAAGTCTCTTGTTTTTCTACACTTATTGTGGCGATGTACGCAGCGTGATTGGAATAGGTAGTAGGCCAGATCTCAGACTGAAATACATATGGTTCGTAAAGTTGGACGATGTGTAGATCCTGTCCAGCGTGCTTGCTGAGTGGCTCAAAGTATGCGAAGCCCGACTCTGCGCCAAAGGCATGTCCCAATGTGTCGGTTAACTACAGTTGGCGGACTACTCGTTCCAGCCCTACAGACTTCTTGAAATTCGGTGTCTGGTTTTTTGAGACTGAGGAGAAAATAAAAGTCGCGTCCTAGGATTATGTAATCTTGATGATTAACGAATAATGGAACGATATCACTTTCAAAAATTCCGATTTAGGGCACCCGTGGTTGTTGCCAGACGATGGCTAACCGTTGATGATTGAGGTGTTACTAACAGTCCCTGCGGTGTCTCTAACTTTCGCAAGTTTCTTTCTTTGTGTGACATGGATGCTTTATTTCGTGAGAATGATGGTTCCCAGCTCAGCACCGATATCATTATTGGTTATTTGGCTGTACCCATGTGTCTTCTATAATTTAATATCAGTAACTTCCAGTAATAGTAGTATATCGACATCAGCTGCGTATAAAAAGTCTTGCAGATGCTGTAAATGCAAAGAGGAGAGTATCTTATTAAAATTGAACGGGGCGATTTTGTAGGTTTGTGCTGCGATAATATCGTCTTATTGATTATGGATGTCAATATTCGTCATAAGAAGTGTGCAGTCCTAAAGCATCGACTGGACACCGATCAGCGCAACGCCGCGCAACGTCATCAAGAGGACACTGACCCGTGCTCCAGTGGAAATAGCGGGCAGCGCCACAGCTCCAGGAGGACAGAGTTCAGCGCCTCCTGTCAACGCTGACTTAACTAGCCGCCCATCGCTGGTCGGGTCCAGTTCTTTCGCAGACTTCGAGAGCATCAGTACTAATAGGAAGAAGATAGTTAGACTACGTTCTGCGAGTAGTGATAGTGTGATAAAATAATTGCGTGTAGGAGGCACGGGAAGCACACCAAGGCACCCCATAAGGAGAATTTATGTTTTTTACCCTCTTAGAAATAACATGTTCTATTAATCTGCAAATGTAATGTACAGATTATTTTTGATTCCTGCCACTGGTCATCGCAACTTCTCTCCTTCCTTGTTTGTGCCGGTACTGACTCCCACAGCAGATGATACAACAGAAAGTATATCCTACTCCATATGTATGTTGTATCCATTCTGTTCGACTGACCTTGCTGGGTAGGGATCGGTCCCATTTCTCCAATTTCAGTCATTTCTTCTTCTTTGTTCACTTCATCGACTCAAGAGCCCAGGATCTGTACTGATTAATTTTCGATGTGTCTTTTCCAGCATCTCCGGTCTCAGGGAGAACCTTCTCTGTATCAAAATTTGCTCTTAGCTGCTATCTTTCGTGTGACAAACGGTCTGATGTCATGGGGCATGGTGTATTTGTATTTGGCTTTCAGTGGGTCAAAAAAATGGTTCAAATGGCTCGGAGCACTATGCGACTTTTGAGGTCATCAGTCGCCTAGAACTTAGAACTAATTAAACCTAACTAACCTAAGGACATCACACACATCCATGCCCGAAGCAGAATTCGAACCTGCGACCGTAGCGGTTGCTCGGTTCCAGACTGAAGCGCCTAGAACCGCATAGCCACTCCGACTGGCCGCAGTGGGTTAGAAGCATGCATATTCAAAACCAGAATTTCAGGCCGTTCTTCATGTAATTTGTTGCTGATTTTCTTTGCGTTCTCTCATAAGGGTGGTGCTAGTTTTCAGCGCATTTGTGAGTCAGTCTCCTCATTTTTTATTTCCTTGAACGACTACGTCTTGGGGAGGTTTCAGCGTTTCCCATTGCCGCATTTGTTTCTTGTTCGCGGTCCTGTTCGCTGGTCAGTGGAGATTCGGTTTGCTTGGTATTTTCCGGATTCTGATCCTTCTGGAGTATAGTGGGTTCTGAAACTTGCTGCGTCTGAACGGTTATGTTCGTTTCTTGTTCTTGATGCTGTGGCTGCGTTGTCACTGTGGAGTCGCTAACGACCATTATGAATTCATTGTAGCGAGAAATGTCATGCTGGATTCTCCGGTGGCTGGCGCTGCAACGTTGACATGCACGGGAGTCACACAGCTTCGCCGGCCGGTATCTGGGCCACTCGACGGGCAGACTTGGCCTGTGCCACTGCACGATGCACAGGTTCTTGGCTGCCCATCACATACTGGGCGCGGCGCTTAAATCCCGATAAATTTCAGTTTGAATTTCCCGCCGTATCGTAGTTCCGCCGGAGGTCGCGATTAGCTTTCTTGAAATCTATAGGCATCTAGTAAACAGTCAGAAACTCAAAATGGCCGAGATGTTACGGACAAGCGCGGAGTACTACCGAACAGCCGCGATTATCTAAAGTCTTGGCGCTGGACGCTCGCCCACTGAAATAGTTCGATTCTTCAGATACCGAGATCAACTGTTTACGATATTGTGGCCAAGTATAATGCTTCAAGTCAAGCCATATGTCTTCGAAAAGGGACAAACTGTCACAAAAGAAGTTTATCTGCAAGTTTTGACAAATGTCGTGAAACCGTAGATGGTAAATGTGCGCCGGCCGGTGTGGCCGTGCGGTTCTAAGCGCTTCAGTCTGGAACCGCGTGACCGCTACGGTCGCAGGTTCGAATCCTGCCTCGGGCATGGATGTGTGTGATGTCCTTAGGTTAGTTAGGTTTAATTAGTTCTAAGTTCTAGGCGACTGATGACCTCAGAAGTTAAGTCGCATAGTGCTCAGAGCCATTTGAACCATTTGCCATTTGGTAACTGTGGCCTCGGCAAGACAACGTGTCTTTCAACAGGACGCTGTACTGACTCATACGAGCCAATTACAGGTAGTCCAGCACTGGCCCTCGTATAACGTTGACACGTTCTGGTCAAAGGAGTTCTGGGCCCTGAATAACCCGATTTGAAACCCCTCGACTACTATGTTTGCAGTGTAGTCGAAAGAGTTACCAATATGACAGTGCTGTTTCAAAGGCGCTACAGTCGCAGGTTCGAATCCTGCCTCGGGCATGGATGTGTGATGTTCTAAGGTTAGTTAGGTTTAAGTAGTTCTAAGTTAAGTTCTAGGGGACTGATGACCTCAGTGCGATCAATTCAGAACGAGATCAAAAATGGTTCAAAGGACTCTAAGCACTATGGGACTTAACACCTGAGATCATCAGTCCCCTAGACATAGAAATGCTTAAACCTACCAACCTAAGCCGGCCGGGCAATACAAAAATGTATGTCACAAAATTTCTGCCGGCCGAGGTGGCCGAGAGGTTTTAGGCGCTACAGTCTGGATCCGCGCGACCGCTACGGTCGCAGGTTCGAATCCTGCCTCGGGCATGGATGTGTGATGTCCTAAGGTTAGTTAGGTTTAAGTAGTTCTAAGTTCTAGGGGACTGATGACCTCAGAAGTTAAGTCCCATAGTGCTCAGAGCCATTTGAGCCATACCAACCTAAGGACGTCACACACATCCATGCCCAAGGCAGGATTCAGACTTGCGACAGTTGCAGCAGTGCGGTTTCGCACTGAAGCGCCTAGAAACGCTCGGACAAAGGCCGGCAGAACGAAATCGGTGGCAGTCGTTGGGTCTGATGGGGATTACATAGAGTAATGTTACTCATGAAAGATACAACTACTTATAAGTAAAAAAGATATTAATTTTACTTTATATATTATTTTAATAAATTTTCTTCTAAAAAAATGTTTCAGTTGTCCGGATTTAAGCGCCGCAGCCTGTAGTACGATGGTACGATAACCCCGCGAACATTTGCCGGCCGGGGTGGCCGAACGGTTCTAGGCGCTACAGTCTGGAACCGCGTGACTGCTACGGTCGCAGGTTCGAATCCTGCCTCGGGCATGGATGTGCGTGATATCCATAGGTTAGTTAGGTTTAAGTAGTTCTAAGTTTTAGGGGACTGATGACCTCACACATTAAGTCCCATAGTGCTTAGAGCCATTTGAACCAACCCGCGAACATTTACGTATGTGGCTATGTGCTAGTGTAAATCTACTCGCAACTACCTGATACCATTATAAATGAGAACTTATGAGTAGGAGACCACTTTTTTGCAGACTTACATATTATTCTTCCGTAAGGAGCAGTTACTGAACTGATCATCTCAGCAGTGATTTCAAAATGTAGCGCAATGATACGAATAGTCTTGGTTCCACATCTAGCGTGTGTATCACAACCTTCAGTAATGTTGGCATCATTGTGTTTTTACTTAAATGTTCCACCACTTGATGCTACTATTTTCTCACACAATTCTATATTTGAGTCTTACATACATTATGCTGCTCACAGCTGAAAGGTGAATACCTACAATAACTTCAAACGTAATTTTCACTACTTCCCCTAGCCATGTCTCAGTTTAGAACGTATTCGGTCTCGGAACGTTCTGATCAAACGCTAATTGCTTCCTCTGGATCACGGGGTCCCGGGTTCGATTCTCGGCCGGGTTGGGAAATTTCTCTACCCGGGGACTGGATGTTTGTGTTGTCCTCATCATTCCATTATCATCATCATTCGTGACAGTGGCTAGAGTGAACTGTGTAAAAGAATTGGACTATGTAAAAACTGGGACTTTGTACGGATGGTGATGACCGGGGAGTTGAGCATCACACAGACCAAACATCATCATCATCAAACGCAAATTTCAAAGTGTCTCTTCTGTTAGGCTGATTCATCTCTCATAATATGAATCCGTCAAGAGACTGAAATAACGCAGCTAACTACTGCAACAAGCGCTTTGACACAGCAAGTGGAGGGAAGCAGGCCGCAGAGCACAGCACGCGCCGGAAGTCCATTAGCCACGGCCGCCAAAAGCCGACACGCCATCCGGACACAGTGTTCACAGCAATAGCGCAGACTATATCGGCACGCCCACATTCCAAATGAAGATGATGATGAAGATGATTTGGGGAAGGGGACCAAACAGTGAGATCATCGGTACCGTTTGATTGGGGAAGGATGAGGAAGGAAGTGTACCATGTTCTTTTAAAACAACCATCGCGGCATTTGCCTGAAGCGATTTAGTGATATCACGAAAAACCTAAATCTGGATGACCGGACTAGGGTTTGAACCGTCTTTCTCTAGAATGTGAGTCCAATGTGCTAACCACTGCGCCACCTCACTCCGTCCGGATGAACAGACACCACGCATTCACATAACTGATACGCCTCCATGGGCCACAAAATCACCACCTGCAGTGCAGATGCATTATTAGTTCGACCACCAGAGGGAATCGCAAAAATAGTGAGTATGGAGAACATGGACCGTAACTTCTGATAAGTGGCACTTGGTTGGAATGTGGGTCTGTCGGAACGCGTGCCGAGACAGTCTGTTGCAGTTGCCATAAAGAATGTGTCTGGAGAGCGCAGCGCTTAACGCAACTACCTCGTAAGCAGGAGATCCCAGGTTCGACTCCGGCTATGACATACATTTTCACTCATCGCCGCTGATTCTGCATTAAGTGCGAATGCAGCTGACATCAATAATACCTTTACTCCTCTGCCCTTTCTCCCAATTCACCTTTACTTTACATAACATTACTTAATGCGTGTTGTTCAACATGGCACATAAAACATCCAGCTGCCGCTGGCGAAATACCAATCGTGCAGCAGAAAATATAGAAGAGCATGACGTGACCTAACAACATAGATTTTATTTTCATTTTCAAATGAGGTGAAATAGATATAACAAAAACGGAAAAGACGGAAAATGAAAGAGATCAGGAGATACGTGAGGAAGCCATACAAGACAAAAATTGAGAAAACGGCAAGTTGTATGGTCATATGAAGAGAACGTTGAAGACAAGGATGCTTAAAAAATTACATGAAATGATGATGGGTAGCAAGAGACCAAGGGGGAGGGCGAAGAATAAGTGGCTAAATAGAGTGGTAACAAACTATTTGGAAGATAAGAGAAGAGTGAGCCACGATACCGACAGAAAGAGATGATGGGAAGACGGGAGACAATGGGGAGAGGCTTGTGTTCCCGGCAGACCCTTGTAGTGACGGCAAACTGTACATCTTGAACATAATGTGACGGTACAAACCCCGTTACTAGATTAATATTTCTAGTATGCAAGGATTGCTTTGTGGAGAGCGAGCGCACTACATGTTGGGCGATTCGCGGAAGCGCCTAGCGCGCCCGTTCGAGATTTGCAACGGTCGGTGGGATGGTCTTCGCCGCCGGTCGGCCACGTGGCCCGCAGCCTGGGGCATTGTTTGGTTTTTCGCCCATTACGTGAAAACTATCTAACTTACCGTGAAGAGCCAGTGATGCGGCAGTGGATTGTGGTCAGCAATATGCACCTTCTGAAATATCGATCTTTAATTCAAGTCACGAGACGTAAAAGGTATAGTAACCTCAAAATCGGTTAATATAACGAATACTGAAAGATTAATAAAAATCGTAAATAACAACCTACATGGATGAGCAAGCACTCACTAAAAACGTCTCGTCATGTCGGATCGAGGGCCGTAGTCATATGCTAAGATTCATAAATAATTAAGCCCGTAAAGAGCAATAAACGAATTTTGATGGAACATTGTTTATAAAACTCAATAGAAAATTCATGACGTAAAGAACGCCACTGTATAATATTTTGAGTGGCATCACACGTATTTTAAACCAATTAAGTTATACTATACACTTAACTTGCAATAGTTTTCATTGTTTGCAAATTATTTTTAACATTTATCGCCCATAATCAATTAATTATTGTAGATAATTATTGTAATCCATATAGAACAAGGAGGGCCGTGGGACTTATGGTTCTGTTCGAATTGATTGAGTAATTTTCGTTTATTGCAGCCTACATTACTGCTATTGGGTGCTCGGAGTCAATTCACTATTAAAGTAAAACTGTAAACCGTCTCACCAGTCCTAGTTTCATTGTGTGAAAGAAAAGGACAATGCCAATAAATAGTAATTGAACTGTTTCATGAAAAACGGATTTTGCTATAATAATCGCCTAACTTTTGTTCCCTAGTATAAACTGTACTCACGTCTGAGTGAATAATTTATTGAAAAACTATAACTAATGTGCGGGTGTGGAACAGTGTACTAATGCACCAAGTGTGGAAACCGTCCCCTGAGACTTGCGTGAGAGCCAAAATTTGCAATAACAATTTTTAACCAACAGTTGTATATGCACATCAGTGTGAACTCTTGAACCGCACTTCTTTATTTACCGCCCCGTCTATCTGAATTATCTTATGTCACTGCCGTGATAACTCAATTATTAAAGCCAATGCCAATTTCATCGTCGTCCCCCTCCACCCCACTCTTCCTATTTTCATCTTTCATTCAACTCTACGGTTGCCACCAACCAAGTTCCGTCTTTAATGACCTTAATATCTCTATGTCCACAGGAAGTGAGACTCTAACCTCCATTTCTTTACTGGGGCACCTTCCGGGCCACATTACGTACCTGGCTGGCGGTAACACGCGAATTGTGCGGTGTGCAGGAACAGAGCGAGGGTTTTCATCTTCTAGAGTGCTGCCTCCGTCCGATACGGCCCCACTCCCTCCTAGGAACTACAGAACGCATTACACGCAGCGGGTAAGGACACACCACAGGACTGCTCGGACATCTCATAACGAGATAGCCACGACGGATTATTACACTACAGATAGTAGTCGAATGGTGTAACCAGTCTTGTGATTATTCTAACAAGGGAAATACCCCAGATCGAATGGCTAGGACCGAATAGAAGCTATTTTAAGACACTGAGATTTGTCTTTTCAGCCACTCATCATGGTCACTTGTATAGATGTGTCTGCTCTTCTGAACAAACCGTATTCTAAGGTCTACAGAAGAAAACTGTATAAGAATGTAATTACGAGCAGATACACTTTAGTCTAAAATGGTGTATTATTTCGCAAAAAGGTAAACATTTACTTGAAACAATATACTGGATGAGCATTAAGTCCTTACCAGATTACAAAAATGTATATGTGAGGAGCTACGCTAGTTAAAGGTGCTTTATTTATTCTGATTGATTTATTTATTTATTTTTGCAAGATGCTTGAAGCTATTATGAACACACTTATGCATGTGCTCTGGTGGGGTGTAATTTCTCTCAATCTCCCTCTCCCTCTCCCTATTCTTCTCTCTCTCTCTCTCTCTCTCTCTCTCTCTCTCTCTCTCTCTCTCTCTCCTTTCTCTCTCTCTCTCTCTCGTTACAAATGCCGTAATTTTGGAGTACAGCTGACGCCCATACTGGATAAAGCTCAGTGACTTTCGAGATTTCATTAAGCACGGTCGCCTGTTGCAGTTCATCGACAGTTCCGAAGTGTCTATGGTCAAGATACGCCAGAAGTGAAGAGCAACGAACGATGGTATAAAACATTTAAGTGGAATGACAGTATTTGTGACAATGCGAGGTGCAGTAGACCGAGCGTGAGTGATGACAGTATTTCAACGTACTCCACAGAAATCGATGCGACGTGTCTCCAGTGAAACAGGCATACTTAAGAGAACACTGGTGAAGGTCGTGCATGAACAGCTACATTTCCACTCACCCGAAGAGCATTTCCTCCGAGGTTATCCTAGTACTATAAGTTCTCAGATTGCTTAGAACATGCTGAAACGAATTTCTGCCAAGAACGACTACCTTAGTAAAGTTTGTTTTACTTAAGAAGTGACTTTTCACGCCTCTGGAAAAGTAAATAGCTATAAGGTTCTGATCTGGGGCTGGTAGATCTACGTGTGTTACTATATCTTTCTTCACGCAAATGTTTTAATTTTTGCCAAATAACAGGTCATTTATGACTATCTTGAATCTGTAGGATACAATGGTCTTCAAAACGATATTAATTCCTGACCGACTTGTGTCTTTCTAGTCTTTTCATTTGTTAACTTCCAAACGGAAACTGTGCAGGAAGACAGAATTTTACAGATAAATCACGTTAAGTATAGAAAAACAGTCGTATATACGTATTTTAAATAATTTTTATTAGGTAGAAATTGTAGGAGCTGGGCGAATTGGAGTAATTATTTTATAAAACCGATGTAGATAAACCGGTGGGTGCACCGAAATATCAACTTTTACTTGATCACCACATTCTGGTATGGGCGAGGCCTATCCTCATTCGTATAAAATAGTGTCTTATTCAGGGTGATCCATTGATAGTTACCGGGTCAAATATCTCACGAAATAAGCGTCAAACGAAAAAACTACAAAGAACGAAACTCGTCTAGCTTGAAGGGGGAAACCAGATGGAGCTATGGTCGGCCGGCTAGATCGCGCTGCCATAGATCAAACGGATATCAACTGCGTTTTTTAAAATAGGAACCTCCATTTTTTATTACATATTCGTGTAGTACGAAAAGAAATATGAATGTTTTAGTTGGACCACTTTTTTCGCTTTGTGATGGATGGCGCTGTGACAGCCACAAACGTATAAGTACGTGGTATCACGTAACATTCCGCCAGTGCGGACGGTATTTGCTTCGTGATACATTACCCGTGTTAAAATGGACCGTTTACCAATTGTTAAAAAGGTCGATATTGTGCTGATGTATGGCTATTGTGATCAAAATGCCCAACGGGCGTGTGCTATGTGTGCTGTTCGGTATCCTGGACGACATCATCCAAGTGTCCGGACTGTTCGCCGGGTAGTTACGTTATTTAAGGAAACAGGAAGTGTTCTGCCACATGTGAAACAACAACCACGACCTGCATCAAATGATGATGCCCAAGTAGGTGTTTTAGCTGCTGACGCGGCTAATCCGCACAGCAGTAGCAGACAAATTCCGCGAGAATCGGAAATCTCAAGAACGTCGGTGTTGAGAATGCTACATCAACATCGATTGCACCCGTACCATATTTCTATGCACCAAGAATTGCATGGCGACGACTTTGAACGTAGTGTACAGATCTGCCACTGGGCACACGAGAGATTACGGGACGATGACAGATTTTTTGCATGCGTTCTATTTAGCGACGAGGCGTCATTCACCAACAGCGGCAACGAAAACCGGCATAATATGCACTATTGGGCAACGGAAAATCCACGATGGCTGCGACAAGTGGAACACCAGCGACCTTGGCGGGTTAATCTATGGTGCGGCATTGTGGGAGGAAGGATAAATGGCCCCCATTTTATCGATGGCACTCTAAATGGTGAATGTATGCTGAATTGCTACGTAATGTTCCACCGATGTTACTACAAGATGGTTTACTGCATGACAGAATGGCGATGTACTTCCAACATGATGGATGTCCGGCACATAGCTCACGTGCGGTTGAAGCGGTATTGAACATCATATTTCATGACAGGTGGATTGGTCGTCGAAGCACCATACCATGGCCCACACGTTCACCGGATCTGACGTCCCTGGATTTCTTTCTGTGGGGAAAGTTGAAGGACATTTGCTATCCTGATCCACCGACAACGCCTGACAACATGCGTCAGCGCATTGTCAATGCATGTGTGAACTTATCATTTCTGAGAACGCGTGCTGTTACAGCGTGGTATTTTAACTTAAAAAACCTACCTGTTACCGAGAGCTCATCCAAAATTGTGAACCATATGTTTGTGACTATTACAGCGTCATCTATCACAAAGCGAAAAAAGTGGTCCAACTAAAACATTCATATTTTTTTACGTACTACACGAATATATAATAAAATTGGGGGTCATATTTAAAAGATAAAAAAAACACAGTTGATACCCGTCTGACCTACGGCAGCGTCATCTTGCGGGCCAACCATAGCGCCATCTGGTTTCCCCCTTCAAGCTAGACGAGTTTCCTTCTTTGAAGTTTTTTCGTTTGATGCTTATTTCGTAAGATATTAGGCCCGGTCACGATCAATGGACCAACCTGTATACTGCTTATTACTGATCATGACTGCATGAAATGTCGACAGCGATCTGTCGATCATAAGGTTTTACTCAGTCCTATCGTGGTCGTCGTGTGTGACGGAACAGGATCCATTCGATAATCTAACTGTAAATGATCATCATTTCTAATAAAAGTCGAAGAACCCTGATACGCCATCCCTCATGTCTCATAGAAGTAACGTGACTGAATATTTAACTTTTCCCATGGATTACTGAATGTTTTGCCCTCAAGCTTAATGGCGTACACAGAACAACGTGCGTATTTACTAAGCTTACGACAGTAATCCGCATGAGAGTTGGCATAAGAACAGGCAATTTGCAAATGCAAACGCTAACGCTCGTAACTGACGTAAAATACTTCCACACAAGAGTTCTAATGAGGATAGTAGAATAATGGGCTTTTCAGAATTGTATACACAGGGTGTCCCAGCTATCTTGTCCACCCAAAATATCTCTGGAACAATAACAGCTATTGGAAAACGACTTTCACCGATATCAATGTAGGGCAGGGGCCCATGAATGTACATATTTGGAAACATTCTAAAACGAAATCATATGTGTTTTTTAACACAAACTTATGTTTTTTTAAATGTACCTCCCATATATTTTCTTCAGCAATCCATAGCATGACAAAGCATATATACAATGGCGTTGATTGCATCGCAATATTCCCATTACATCCCGAGATATTAAGACGCGAAGTTGACGCTTGAAACACCCGACATGCGCTGCTAGCGCACGTCCTGAGGCTCAGGCGTGAACCCCATACTGCCCGTAATCGCGATGTGATTGACATGCGTAATCACACCTCCATACTTATCAAGAGGTCCGAAACGAATAATACAGTCTGCTGCCATCCTGCATTAACGTCGTACATTCCAGCAGGTATTTATCCCATAGGCTAGGAGTGATGCTGTTCTGTAACATACCTGTGTACCGCAACGTTAGTCACAAAGTTAACTTCGGTTATCGTTAATCAGATACTAAAAAGGTAATGCCGTTCAACGTTAAAACTTTACTTTACTGTAGATCTAGCGCAAGTGACAGTTAATCATTCACTCGTAACAGTAAAATTCATGCTGATGGTTTTAGTGAAACGAGCAAGTGGACTAAAAGTTTTATCGTTGTTTAGGTAAAAATGTTTTGATTTGGGAAATTCAGGTAGGACATAGAAGATGAATGTAAACCTGTTTAACCAATTAGTTTTATTATCACATAATTATCAATGTTATGTTTATCTAATGCGTTAAATGACAAATTGTTGCAAACAAGTGTTTCTTAACATCACTGGGTAAAATGGCCCTTTGTAGAAACTTCCACTGTGATACCAGCACTACATACTAAACATAGCATTCACATCTCATGCTCAAAGTGATGCCCATTGGCTTGCATACATAGGGTCACTCTGCGGATGAAGGATGCCCTACTTCGTGCTACTGTTTCCTCTTTGATGGCTGTACAAGCATCAATAATGCGTTGCTTCATGTCCTCAGGTGTTGTTGGTTCATGTTGGTAAACAGCGTCCTTCACTGCTCCCCAAAGAAAATAATCCAGCGGTGTAAGGTCCGGAGATCGGGCAGGCCACCTAACTGGGCCACCTCGTCCAATCCACCTACCAGGGAACTTACGGTTCAGAAGTCGTCGTGCTCGTAAGGCGTTATGTGCAGGGCATCCGTCATGCTGATACCACATGACCATTCTCCGGTTCAGAGGTACGGTGTCCAAGAGAACAGGAAGATTGTGTCGTATAAATCTGGAGTATTGTCTGCCATTTTGGATGCCATTTATAAAGAAAGGTCCGATAATGGTATCTATAACCCCACAACAAACATTAACTTTCCATGGACGTTGATGCTCTACCTGACGGAGCAATTTTGGATTGACTGCGGACCAATAATGCATATTCCTCATATTGGCAATTCCTTTGTTGGAGAATGATGCCTCGTCGGTAAAGTGAACATCTACAAAAAAAATTGGATTGGTCAGAAGTTTTTGCTGAGCCCACCGACCAAATGTTACCCTATTGCAGAAGTCATTTCCATGAAGATCCTGGTGTAAATGAACATGGTAAGGATGAAATTTATGGCGTTAAAGAATACGATGTGCACTTGATTTCGACACACCAACTTCACGTTCAATTTGACGTGCGGTGATTTGAGGATTCACATCTATGGTAGCGAGCACAGCAACTTCAGCACGTTCATCTGTGCGTGTTCTAGGACGATGTCGAGGTCTTGGATTTAAGCTTCCCGTTTCACGTAGACGAGATGTGAGACGACCAAACATCCGGCGCGAAGGCGATGGCTTGTCAGGGAATCGTCTTCTGTACAGTCGTTCTGCCTGAACAGCATTTCGTCCACCTACAACAGGTTACAGTACAGGTATGAAGAGTAGGGTAGAAAACAGACATATTAACTTAATAATTATTATGTTCGCTAACAGTACTCTCAACAAACAAGCAATCTCATAACGTATTTCTCGTCAACGTACATTCTCCATAGATCAGCAGCATTTCTACCATATCTTCATGTGTATACATTATACTGTACAGTATAAGTTCCACAGCACAACGTTTATTCACAATGTGTACTACCTCCGTGCCGTCACTAGATTACTCTGATGCACGACTACACTGGCAAGCGGTGTACTGCACGCCAATACAACAACAAATGGGATCTCGGAGGGCGGTGGAGTACAGGAGTTTGCATGGGTCCCAAATCATAAACAAGGCGAAGTGTAACTGTGGCAATAGTGGGAACTACGTTGGACACTTGACTAGGTAGAGCCAGGCCCTGCGCGACAGGCACAATGGGTCATATAACGCACTAGGTAAACCTTATTTTGGGTGTGCAGGATAAATAAGACAACCTGACGGGTGTACACCGATCGGTATTGGTACATATTGTGTACGTAGATACGTTAAACGTGCAAGAGGAAAACCATTATTTGCTTATGAGAGTTGATGGCAGCAGACAGTATTATTCGTTTCGGACCTCCTGATAAGTATGGAGGTGTGATTACACATGTCAATCACGTCGCGATTAATGGGCGCTAATGACCATAGAAGTTTTGCGCCCTAAAACCACAAACAAACAAAAAAAACAGAAATCACGTCGCGATTACGGGCAGCATGGGGTTCACGCCTGAGCCTCAGGACGTGCGCTAGCAGCGCATGTCGGGTGTTTCAAGCGTCAACTTCGCGTCTTAATGTCTCGGGATGTAATGGGAATATTGCGATGCAACCAACGCCATTGTGTATGTGCTTTGTCATGCTATGGATTGCAGAAGAAAAAATATAGGAGGTCCATTTAAAAAAACATAAGTTTGTGTTAAAAAACACATATGCTTTCGTTTTAGAATGTTTCCAAATATGTACATTCATGGGCCCCAGCCCTACATTGATACCGGTGAGAGTCGTTTTCCAATAGCTGTTATTGTTCCAGAGATATTTTGGGTGGACAAGATAGCTGGGACACCCTGTATAGCAGAAATTTGTTTCCTGGAAGAATTCAACTTTAATTCTGAGGTTACTGACGAATACTATTCAAAATTGAAAAAAAAATTAAATCAAAAAGGTAACTATGACAAATTAAACTTAGGTTCAAATTCTTTTGAGTAAAAGTTCGCGTGGGTTTAGATTGTTGGGGATAAGTCAATCTTCACATATCTAGTGCTTTCGGCAAATCGTGGACGTCCATGTTGTTATTTCACAACTCCGAGCCTGCAGTCGAATTATTACCATCGTCATGCTGATCTCTCTGATCGTAGCTGCCCCTTCATGGATGCAGCAGGGCCGCGCGGGATTAGCCGAGCGGTCTGAGGCGCTGCAGTCATGGACTGTGAGGCTGGTCCCGGCGGAGGTACGAGTCCTCCCTCGGGTATGGGTGTTTGTGTTTGTCCTGAGGATAATTTAGGTTAAGTAGTGTGTAAGCTTAGGGACTGATGACCTTAGCAGTTAAGTTTCATAAGATTTCACACATATTTGAACATTTAATGCAGTAGGAACACGCGATGTTTGTAGAATCCTCCCAGTTCGCACATTAGCAGCTGGTGACGTAGTTAAGACATGCTTATTCAAATAAAATATGACGTATCCTAACGTCCTCAGGTTTGTTAGCCATTAACAGTCACAGTTTTTGAATTTACAGCTTCCCGTTCGTTCACGATTTGGAGCACTTCACATTACCACAGAGGCAATAAGAAAGTACATTAATATATTTGTAATTTCATTTACGAATCCGAAGTACGTGCTAACCAGGTCGTCCTATGCACAACAATTACCGTACGCTCACATCAGTCATGCAGCGATGAGCGATACATAGCATGTCCTGAATATCAGCTCACAACGAAAAAAAATACATTACCGTATTTCCAGATTTATTTGACACACCACGTTATGCACTGCGCAGCCCATGCTGCTCACAATGAAAACCGCACAAGTTCAGCATTCACACTGTGTGGTCATATGCGCATCACAGTTTTTAGTTTAGTCTGCGAGTAGAAATTCAGAAACAAAAAGCCATGCGACAGTTACAGTTATTAGTTTCTTTGTCCACGGTATATACCTAATTCAATGCGCGTATCATCAACAGAGTAGTAGTCCGCCTCTAGTATCTGAGTGGTGAGCGCGACGGAATGTCATACCTAACGGCCCGGGGACTGGGTGTTGCGTTGTCCTTATCATCATCATTTCATCCCCATCGACACGCAAGTCGCCGAAGTGGCGTCAACTCGAAAGACTTGCACCAGACGAATGGTCTACACGACGGGAGGCCCTAGCGACACTGCACTTTTTTAACAGAATACTTATTTAACACTGGTCAACGAGACGGCACACGGCAATCGCTTTCAGTTCTCACTTCCCAGTCTCTTTGATGGCGTTTCACATCGTCGACCTATCGGTATGTTTCTGCAGCTTAATCAGTTTCACTTAGCATCACACAAAGTGTGATGATTAACAATTTCATACAAAACTACAACTTCACACTATTAGGTCAATGAAAATTAATCATTGGAATAGGCACCATCAGAAAAATTCTTAAAAATTCCACAAGGTAAACGTAGGGTAGACACTGTAGAGTAACACAAACATCGAAATAAATCCAGCAAATAGATGGGGACGCAGGTTGGAAGTGCTCCGCTGAGATGAGAAGTTTGGCACAGGAGAGGAACTCGTGGTAATTCGCATCAAACGAATCAGATGATTGATGACAAAAAAAAAGACAGTTGTGCAAAGAAACAAAATTACTAAAGTAATCAGAAAACAAATCGACCAACGCACCAAGAGAAGACAGCTGAAGAAAAAGGAAACACTTTCGTACCGTAGTGAAACGTTATTTTCAGAGATCTATCTTAAACAAGCAATGAAGTGACTTGAAAACCTGTTGAAGGTAGGGGATTTGGTAGGATTACGGGAAATATTAATCGCAGTGACACATATAACGATCGTAAATCAGGAGAACCAATAACGGAGGTAGAGCCATCATCACATTCAGCATTCTTGTTCGCTCGTTCAAGAAATAACGATTATCTTGAAATACGTTCACAATGATTAACCATTCTCTTTCCTGAAACTAATGAAAGGAGTAATGCTCCCGGCTGCTCGGAGAAATGCGAGCCATCAACTGGATATTTCGAGGCTTCTCCTTCTAATTGCGCTTAGCACCCGAAATCTTTCCTTTACTCCCATGCTAGAGATTACACAGGCCAACGACGAAAAACGTTTCAGTGGAAGCCGATTATTCTTGTAGTTTTTAGTGTGATTGATCCGTATTATCCACTATTCTTTCCGTTAACACACTATAT